>NC_092171.1:18657895-18905395 GCF_045791955.1 Oncorhynchus clarkii lewisi | reverse complement strand
GATGCATTTCAAGGCCTACCTTCAAACTCACTGCCTCTTTGCTTGACATCATGGGAAAGTCAAAAGAAATCAGCAAAGACTTCAGAAAAACAATTGTAGATCTCCACATGTCTGCTTCATCCTTGGGAGCAATTTCCAAACACCTGACAGAACCACGTTCATCTGTACAAACAATAGTACGCAAGATTGAACACCATGGGACCACACAGCCGTCATACCGCTCAGGAAGGAGACTGTCTCCTAGAGATGAACGCACTTTGTTGCGAAAAGCGCAAATCAATCTCAGAACAACAGCAAAGGACCTTGTGAAGGTGCTGGAGGAAACGGGTACAGAAGTATCTATATTCACAGTAAAACAAGTCCTATATCGACATAACCTGAAAGGCCGCTCAACAATGAAGAAGCAATTGCTCCAAAACCGCCATTAAAAAAGCCAGACTACGTTTTGCAACTGCACATGGGGACAAAGATCGCATTTTTTGGAGAAATGTCTTCTGGTCTGATGAAACAAAAATACGGTATAACTGTTTGGCCATAATGACCATCGTTATGTTTTGGAGGAAAAAGGGGGAGGCTTGTAAGCCGAAGAACACCATCCCAACCGTGAAGCACGGGAGTGGAAGTAGCATGTTGAGGGGGTGCTTTGCTGCAGGAGGGACTGGTGCACTTCACAAAATAGATGGCATCATGAGGATGAAAAATTGTGTGGATATATTGAAGCAACATCTCAAGACATCAGTCAGGAAGGTATGCTCGGTTGCAAATGGGTCTTCCAAATGGACCCCAAGCATACTTCCAAAGTTGTGGCAAAATGGCTTAAGGACAACAGAGTCAAGGTATTGGAGTGGCCATCACAAAGCCCTGACCTCAATCCTATAGAACATTTGTGGGCAGAACTGAAAAAGCGTGTGCGAGCAAGGAGGCCTACACACCTGACTCAGTTACAACAGCTCTGTCAGGAGGAATGGGCCAAAATTCACCCAACTTATTGTGGAAGGCTACCTGAAAAATTTGACCCAAGTTAAGAATTTTAAAGGCAATGCTACCAAATACTTATTGAGTGTATGTAAACTTCTGACCCACTGGAAATGTGATGAAAGAAATAAAAGCTGAAATAAATAATTCTCTCTTATTATTCTGACATTTTTCATTCTTAAAATAAAGTGGTGATCCTAAGACGGGGCATTTTTTACGAGGATTAAATGTCAGGAATTGTGAAAACTGAGTTTTTAAATGTGTTTGGCTAAGGTGTATGAAAACTTCCGACTTCAACTGTAAATGGAGGATACTTTGTACACTGTCTTCCACTGCCTGTTTGAAGACTGATCGCACAGATATCAAACAGTATACTGTTTGGGTGTAAAGGTAATATAGCTGTTAATTGTCAGAAAAGCACACACATTCACTTTTACAAAATCTCATTACACACATCTCAACACATTTAGCCATGTTGTTTTCAGTCTGTTTACGCAGTGAGGAAATAATTGTTTGTTGCACTTTTTCATGCAGTGTGTTTTTCATCCGTTCTCCAATGGAGAAGTTCTTTGGCTGGGTCTTTGTCATCGTCACTCTTCGTCAGAACTTAGCTGTGTCCATGTCTCTGGCAGAAGTCTGAGTACCCTTGTTGCTGATGGGAGGAGCTTCGATGTAGACTAGAGTTGTAAGATGTGCAGAAGAAGGGTAAGATGACTGCTGGGAGTGCTTCCCCTCTTCCTTTGTTCTCTGGCCAGTGAAGAGGTCCATGTGTATTCTTATTGTGGATGTGTTAATTCAACCATCCTCTACAACTGATTTCAAATGAAAACCCAGCTGTGAGCCTACCAGATGAGCTAAATGCCTTTTATTCTGGCTTCGAGGCAAGCAACATTGAGCCATGCATGAGAGCACCAGCTGTTCCATACGACTGTCTGTTCATGTTCTCCGTAGCCGATGTTAGTAAGACCTTTTAAACAGGTTAGCATTCACAAAGCCACAGGGCCAGACTAATTACCAGGAAGAGTACTTGGAGCACCTGCTGAACAGCTGGCAACTGTCTAGACTGACATTTTCAATCTCTCCTGGACCCAGTCTGTAATTACTACATGTTTCAAGCAGACCATCATAGTGCCTGTGCCCATGAATGCAGAGGCTGTCTAAATGACTATCGCCCCGTAGCACTCACATCTGTAGCCTAGAAATGTTTTGAAAGGCTGGTCATGGCTCACATCAACACCATCATCCCAGACACCCTGGACCCACTCCAATTCATATACCGCCCCAACAGATCCACAGATGGCGCAATCTCTATTGCAGTCCACACTGCCCTTTCCTACCTGGACAAGAGGAACACTTAAGTGAGAATGCTGTTCATTGACTACCACTCAGTGTTCAACACCATAGTGCCCTCCAAGCTCATCACTAAGCTAAGAACCCTGGGATTAAACACCTCCCTCTGCAACTGGATCCTGAACTTCCTGATGGGCTGCTCCCCAGGTGTTGAGGGTAGACATCAACACATCCGCCACACTGACCCTCAACACGGGGACCCCTCAGGGGTGCGTGCTTAGTCTCCTCCTGTACTCCCTGTTCACCCACGACTGCATGGCCGCGCACGACTCCAATACCATCATTACTTTTGGTGACGACACTGATCACTGATGACGATCAGACAGCCCATAGGGAGGAGGTCAGAGACCTGGTAGTGTGGTGCCAGGACAACAACCTCTCACTCAATGTTAGCAAAACAAAGAAGATTATTTTAGACTACAGGAAACGGAAGGTCGAGCACACCCCCATTCAGATCAATGGGGCTGTAGTGGAGCAGATTTAGAGCTTCAAGTTCCTGTGTCCACATCAGTAAGGATCTATCATGGTCCCCACACACCAACACAGTCATAAAGAGAGCATGACCACGCCTCTTCCCCTTCAGGAGGCTGACAAGATTTGGTATGGGACGGGCCCTCAGATCCTCAAAGTTATACAGCTGCACCATTGAGAGCATCTTGACTGGCTGCATCTTCGCTTGGTATGGCAACTGCTTTTCATCCGACCGCAAGGCGCTACATAGGGTTGTGCGTACGACTCAGTAGATCACTGGGGTCGAGCTCCCTGCCATCCAGGACCTCTATACCAGGCGGTGTCAGAGGAAGACCCTAAAATTGTCAAAGCCTTTAGCCACCCAAGTCCGACTGTTCTCTCTACTACTGCACAGCAAGCATTACCAATGCACCAGGTCTGGAACCAACAGGACCCTGAACAGCTTCTACCCCCAAGTCATAAGGTGGCTAAATAGTTATTTAAATCTAATAGATACTAGAACATGAAGAATTTTTTGACTTTTAGTACTTCTGTCAAATGTGTCTCACGGATCAACTATCAGTGCTGCTGATGTCCCACTTATAGCACAAAAGCACCATGCCTGCTCCTCTTAGCCTGCACTAGGAGTCTGGGCTGCATCACGTCAGCTCCCCACTCATGCCGCACAGAAGTTAACACACTTAAATAATGTGATAAAGCATTTAGAAATATTGAAACTGTTAAGGCCAGCATCCCGGAGTCGCCTCTTCACTGTTGACGTTGAGACTGGTGTTTTGCGGGTACTATTTAATGAAGCTGCCAGTTGAGGACTTGTGAGGCGTCTGTTTCTCAAACTAGACACTCTAATGTACTTGTCCTCTTGCTCTGTTGTGCACCGGCGCCTCCCGCTCCTCTTTCTATTCTGGCCATTTTGAGTCTAATCAAACCCACAAATGCTGATGCTCCAGATACTCAACTAGTCTAAAGAAGGCCAGTTTTATTTCTTCTTTAATCAGAACTACAGTTTTCAGCTGTGCTAACACAATTGCAAAAGGGTTTTCTAATGATCAATTAGCCTTTTTAAAATTATAAACTTGGATTAGCTAACACAACGTGCCATTGGAACACAGGAGTGATGGTTGCTGATAATGGGCCTCTGTACGCCTATGTAGATATTCCATAAAAAATCTGCCGTTTCCAGCTACAAAAGTAATTTACAACATTAACAATATCTACTAGAGGTTGACCGATTTATGATTTTTTTTCAAAGCCGATACCGATTCTTGTAGGACCAAAAAAAAAAGCCGATACCGATTAATCGGTCGATTTTTGTATTTTTTTTATTTTTATTTATATATATATATATATTTAAATTATTTTTTATATATTTGTAATGAAGGCAATTACAACAATACTGAATGAACACTTTTTTATTTTAACTTAATGTAATACATAAATACAATTAATTTAGTCTCAAATAAATAATGAAACATGTTCAATTTGGTTTAAATCATGCAAAAACAAAGTGTTGGAAAGAAAGTATAAGTGCAATATGTGCCATGTAAAAAAGCTAACGTTTAAGTTCCTTGCTCAAAACATGAGAACATATGAAAGCTGGTGGTTCCTTTCAACATGAGTCTTCAATATTCCCAGTTAAGAAGTTTTAGGTTGTAGTTATTATAGGACTATTTCTCTCTCTACCATTTGTATTTCATATACCTTTGACTATTGGATGTTCTTATAGGCACTTTAGTATTGCCAGCCTAATCTCTGCAGTTGATAGGCTTGAAGTCATAAACAGCGCAATGCTTGATGCACACCGAAGAGCTAACACAGGCTAACGCAGGAAAGTGCTGTTTGAATGAATGCTTACGAGCCTGCTGCTACCTATCAAATTTATTTATATAGCCCTTCTTACATCAGCTGATATCTCAAAGTGCTGTACAGAAACACAGCCTAAAACCCCAAACGGCAAGCAATGCAGGTAGCTAGGAAAGACTCCCTAGAAAGGCCAAAACCTACGAAGAAACCTAGAGAAGAACCAGGCTATGAGGGGTGGCCCCCTCTAGCTGTGCCGGGTGGAGATTATAACAGAACATGGCCAAGATGTTAAAATGTTCATAAATGACCAGCATGGTCAAAAAATAATAATAATCACAGTAGTTGTCGAGGGTGCAACAGATCAGTACCTCAGGAGTAAATGTCAGTTGGCTTTTCATAGCCGATCATTGATAACTTCAACCACCAACTTACCATCCTGAGACGAGGCCGAGTATAGCCCACAAAGATCTCCGCCACTGCACAACCCAAGGGAGGTCAGACTGCTCTATAAAATCATAGACTTAATTATAATATAATAACAGAAATACTAGCCTTAGGTCATTAATATGGTCAGTTCCGGAAACTTTCAGTTTTTTTAAAAACAAATGTTTATTCTTTCAGTGAAATACGGAACCGTTCCGTATTTTATCCAACGGGCGGCAACCCTAAGTCTAATTGCTGTTACATTGCACAACCTTCAATGTTATGTCATAATAATGTAAAATTCTGGCAAATGAATTATGGTCTTCACACAGTTCGAGCCAGGCGGCCCAAACTGCTGCATATACCCTGACTCTGTTTGCACAGAACGCAAGAGAAGTGACACAATTTCCCTAGTTTAAAGAAATTCATGTTAGCAGGCAATATTAACTAAATATGCAGGGTTAATTTTTAACTTTTGTATTGATTTTAAGAAAGGCATTGATGTTTGTGTTTAGGTACTCATTGGTGCAACGACAGTGCTTTTTTCGCGAATGCGCTTGTTAAATCATCACCCGTTTGGCGAAGTATGCTGTGATTCGATGATAAATTAACAGGCACTGCATTGATTATATGCAACGCAGGACAAGCTAGATAAACTAGTAATATCACCAACCATGTGTAGTTTGTTTGTTTATAAGATAAGTTTAATACTAGCTAACAACTTACCATGGCTCCTTGTTGCACTCGCGTAACAGGTGGTCAGCCTGTTACGCCTCCCCGTGGAGTGAAATGTAATCGAACATAATCGTCGTCCAAAAATGCAGATTAACAATTGTTATAAAAGCTTGAAATCGGCCCCAATCGGCCATTCCGATTAATCGGTCGACCTCTAATGTCTACGCTGTATTTCTGATCATTTTGATGTTATTTTAATGGTGCTATTCTTTCAAAAACGAGGACATTTCTAAGTGACCGCAAACTATTGAACAGTTTCGTAAATATTTGGACGAGCAATGTCAGATCGGCATAGACTAAGATGCAGTACAATAAAATACAGTATATACATATGAGATGATTAATGCAAAATATGTTAACATTACTAGTGACTAGTGTTCCATCATTAAAGTGGCCAGTGATTTCAAGTCTATGTATATAGGGCAGCAGCCTCTAATGTGCTAGTGATGGCTATTTAAGTCTGATGGCCTTGATCAAAGCTGTTTTTCAGTCGCTCGGTCCCAGCTTTGATGCTCCTGTACTGACCTCGCCTTCTGGATGATAGCGGGGTGAACACACAGTGGCTCGGGTGGATGTTGTCCTTTGATCTTTTTGGCCTTCTTGTGACATCGGGTGCTGTAGGTGTCCTGGAAGGCAGGTAGTTTGCCCCCGGTGATGCGTTAGGCAGACTGCACCACCCTCTGGAGAGTTCTGCGTTTGCGGGTGGCACGGTTGCCGTACCAGGCGGCGATACAGCCCGACAGGATTCTCTCAATTGTGCATCGGTAGAAGTTTGTCATCTGTATCCCAATTCAATCAGAAAAACAAGGTCTATATCTTGATTTATCCAGTTTATCAATAGAGATTTACCATTCAAATCAATTATTACCGTTATGTCGTTAGATTGATAAAAATAAAATTAATCGTGTAAATCATTCATTAATGCATACCTGGCTGTCTCTGAAAAATGTTGATGTAAGAAAAAATGTAAAATATAACGATATTGAACTCATAAAATGCCCAACAATTGAACAGAGCAGTAGCTGACTATCTGTCTGGATCAAGTGCCATTTTTTGACTTTGGTTAATATGCCTTCTTTTTTGCAGTGGTATCATTTTGGTATTGAGTATTGTGATGGTATCGAGAATCATGATACTTAACCTGGTATCATATCGAAGTCAAAATTCTGGTATTCTGACAACACTACTCAGTACTGATAACCATTGTATAGACAATTTATCATTACTGATGGTCTATTTATTACTTTTATTATTATGTAATATTACTTTTCTATTTCTCTTTTCTTTCACTGCATTATTGGGAAGGGCCCCTAAGTAAGCATTTCACTGTTAGTCTACACATGTATACGAAGCATGTGACTAATAAAATTTGAGGCCAGTTTTATAACCTTTGAATGCACGTGTGAGCTCACTGCTCTGACATTTCCACAAGGCCTAGAATAACATTAATAATGCCAATCACTACTCACTGACTTTGTTAGTTTATAACATTATGATTTTTCCAAGATGCCATCCTATCTGATGGTTAGGCTAGCATTTAAGCTTCATTCTCTCTTTCTCGCTCTCTCGTGCGCTTTCCTTGCCTTGTGTACCTGGGACTGTTTACTCTTCACAACCACACACGCGGGCTCTTTCCCAGAATCCTCAAACACTGTGGCTTTCTCAAACTGCGGAGCCTTCCTTTTTGTGAGGGACAACATTCCAAGCATGTCTGTTTATTTGCTGGAAGCTGTCTAATCAGGGAATTAGGGAGAAAGGGGATAGGGTCGTAGGACAAGGAGGGGAGAAGGCAGATTTAGGCTTTTTTGCTCGGCCTAAGCAGGTCTCTTCTCTGATCAAGACTGGGAGAGCTGCGACTAAAGCGCCTCCATTAAGTGTTTGTCTTATCAAAATGGCTGCCTGTGGGTATTGTAATTGAGAACATGTGGTGAAAATTAATTACAGCTATATGTGTTGCCATGTTCAAGAAACTGTCTGCCAGTGGCAGGCCCAACTAGGTAGAACTTTGCAGAGGCAAATGTTGCTGTCTTTTGTTTTAGATTCAATATTCATCCTCATTTGATATAATCAAACCTGTCTGTGTGCTAGAGGCTCTGCTTCAATTAATTAAGCAGGATAATTACCAAATGAGGCATGTGGCAGAGACTGAAGGTTTGAATGTGAAATCTCCTTTCACAGCAAATATTAACATTGATACCCTAAGCGGCTGCCAAACTATCACCGGCATTGATAAAAGAGTCTCAAACTCCAGGGTCATTGATAATGATAGTACTGTCTGAACACATTCCTATTGTGATGCCCTAGCCTAACCCAATCATCCCCTTCATTGATTCAGTGCCCTAAATAGAAACCAAACCTCACTACTGTGTAGAATGTCATGTGACCGTCCCAGCAGCCCAAAGGTCATGACGCTAGGCTATATGAAAGTCACTTCGGTCTCTGCAAAGAGCAATGTAAGCATCACACGGACGACGATATTCAGCTTAGTCACATTGTTTGTCCATGGTAGAGCCACTCCAATCAGTGAGTAAAGATCCTGAGAATAGTGTTTGTTTGATTCTTTGATTGACCCTGGTGATTAACGGTTGACTGTAATCATCATTTGCATTTCTGCCGGTTGCTAGGGGACAGCCCTTAATCCTCCATCCCTGATTGTATGCAGACGGATCAGGAGAGAGGGTGAAGAGGTGGAATTATGCTTCCAGAATGTAGCCAAAACCAACCCTGTAATGTTTTCCTCAAGCACATGGAGTAGCCAGTCAAATAGAAAAAGTAGCCAACCAGGCTCCACCCATTTTCTTGCAGAACAAGCTCTATTTTGGTGGCCTTTGTTACATTCTGATTGTATTTTCAACAAACTAAGGAAATGTCACTAATCAAATGTTTTCACACTTAGTGTAAGGCTAGGTTTCCATCCAATTGGCAACAGATTTTCATGCGAATATTCTAAAATATGCTTTTAAACAATGTGTGTTTTTCCACCAGAGATGTTTCCAGCAAATTGCCTCACTGTAGATAAAAGGCTGTGCTTGATGACGTAGTACACATACGTACCGAATACAAAATACAACTTATATAAGTTTCCATCACAATTTGAATTCTACTGATGGTTTTCTGACAACAACAGAAAATGTGTTTATATAGGCAGTTTGCCCACTCTGGTATTGGCACGTGCGCTTTAGCCAATAGCGCTATCTACATGATGAGTTATTATTATTATTATTATTATTATTATTATGGACAAAATTATTATTTTTCAAACGGCAGCTAAGTATCGACTATCATGTCACCAGAATAAGGCCCTCAATATTTATTGGAGAGGAGCATCAAACTCATCACCTTGTACTTTCACTACCCTGTGAAGTTAATTTATTTCATTTGTAGCCTAATAAACTGCATGCTTTCCCGACGAGTCGTAGTGGGAGGACAACACAACATCATCGCGTGACTCCAAGTTCACTTTGATATGATGGTTATTATATCAACATTTGCACATTTGTAGCATAATTCATTTTACAGACATCAAGATATCACACCTTGTCTCGTGTATTTTTATGTCGACATTCTGAAAGTGAACCAAATAATGTTCAATTTCCATCAGGCCTCATGACATTCTTTTTCTCCGATGTACTTTACTTGCATAAAATGGTTTGATGGAAACCTGGTTTGTATTACTTTCATCAGCTGTGGTACAATATGATATAAAACACAGACTAAACATATTTTAAAGAAAAACCTAAGCCTTTAAAGAATCCTGTAAGTGTCTGCTGACTAACACAGGCTTGGAGCTTACTTTTTAAGAAGCATTTTGTCAGCTATCTGCAATACAGGTATGATTTGATGAATGAAAGAGGTGTTAAACATTGGCTTTGCTACACAGAAAGCAGCTGTTTACTAATCCATTGTCAACACTGAAAATACTGTATGCAGTGCATTCGGGAAAGTATTCAGACCCCCTTCAGTTTTCCACATTTTGTTAGGTTACAGCATTATTCTAAAATGGATTAAATAATATTTTCCCCCTCATCAACCTACACACGATACCCCATAATGACAAAGCCAAAACGGGTTTTTAGAAATATTTGCAAATTAATGACAGAAAATGGAAATATTGCATTTACATAAGTATTCAGACCCTTTACTCAGTACTTTGTTGAAACACCTTTGGCAGTGATTACAGCCTCGAGTCTGTTTGGGTATGACACTGCAAGCTTGGCACACCTGTATTTGGGGAGTTTCTCCCATTCTTCTCTGCAGGTCCTCTCAAGCAATGTCAGGTTGGATGGGGAGCATCGCTGCACAGCTATATTCAGGTCTCTCCAGAGATGTTCGATTGGGTCCAAGCCTTGTTTGCTCCAGTCCTGACGCTTGGCATTCAGGCCAAGGAGTTCAATCTTGGTTTCATCAGACCAGAGAATCTTGTTTCTCATGGTTTGAGAGTCTTTTAGGTGCCTTTTGCCAAACTCCAAGTGGGCTGTTGTGCACCTTTTCTACTGTGGAGTGGCTTCTGTCTGGCCACTCAAACCTAAAGGCCTGATTGTTGGAGTACTGCAGATATGGTTGTCCTTCTGGAAGGTTTTCCCATCTCTATAATGGAGCTCTGTCAGAGTGGCCATCCGGTTCTTGGTCACCTTGCTGACCCAGGCTCTTCTCCCTCTATTGCTCAGGTTGGCCGGGCGGCCAGCTCTAGGAAGACTCTTGGTGGTTCCAAACTTCTTCCATTTTAAGAATGATGGAGGTCGCTGTGTTCTTGGGGACCTTCAATGCTACAGACATTTTTTTGGTACCAATCACTAGATCTGTGCCTTGACGTAATCCTGTCTTGGAATTCTACGGACAATTCCTTTGACCTCATGGCTTGGTTTTTGCTCTGACATGCACGGTCAACTGTGGGACCTTATATAGACAGGTGTGTGCCTTTCCAAATCATATCTAAACAATTGAATTTACCACCGGTGGACTCCAATCAAGTTGTAGAAACATCTCAAGGATGATCAATGGAAACAGTATGCACCTGAGCTAAATTTCTAGTCTCATAGGAAAGAGTCTGAATACTTATGTAAATAAGGTATTTCTGATATTTTTTTTATTCTAAAAACCTGTTTTCACCACTGATTTTGGGGTATTGTGTGTAGATTGAGGGAAAACCTCGATTAAATCCATTTTAGAATAAGGCTGTAACATAACAACATTTGGAAAAAGGGAAAGGGTCTGAATACTTTCCGAGTGCACTGTATCACGTAACGCAAGGGTTGAGGGAATAGGGAATGTTTTTCTTAAAGAAACTAGGTATTTTGGTAACACAACTTTTCAGTCAAACAAAATGGTTGTAATTGTTGCAGCGTCAGGGCGGACAGTGCGATAAACGCTGTGCTGTGGTGCCTGTTCACTGCAGCAGGGAGGAGAGCGAGACAACGGGCGCCAGTCACACAGGCACTCCCTGTAATTTTTAGTTTGTCTCATTTGTGTCTTAATTATTTCATTGAACAGTGCGCTTAAAGCATCAGACTAGCTCGGTGCGTATACTGGATTTTATTCAAGCACATGGGGTGTGTATATCTTAATGGCACGGCAGCGTAGCCTAGTGGTTAGAGCGTTGGACTAGTAACCAAAAGGTTGCAAGCTCAAATCCCCGAGCTGACAAGGTATAAATCTGTCATTCTGCCCCTGAACACTGTTCCTAGGCCGTCATTGAAAACAAGAATTTGTTCTTAACTGACTTGCCTAGTTAAATAAAGGTAAAATAAAATTAACATCTATGGAAAAATACATGTTAAAATTGACATTTGGTCGACCCAATATTTGTATATTTTCGGGAACAACCCTACTCTGTTGAAGGTTTACCTTGCCTTGCGTGTGCTTGGTGAAGGCATCAACTCATGTACCGCTCGAAGTTGGGACTCGAGCGTGATGGTGCTTGAATGAACGGCTAATCATATTGCTCAAATACAAATAGCATGACATTTTCGCATACAGTCTTCAGTGGTTGATTGCGATAAAGCAGGTAAATGTTGAACTGGAATGCAGCAAAGAGCCAAAATGTTGCTGGCCCTTTTGAGCCAGTGACTGATGAGATCCAATGGCTCAACACTTTTTTTACTGGCCCAGGACTAACGGGCCATCATTGATGTCTGACCCTGCACTCAAAAGAAAATGAATGTGCCAGAAACAATAGGCTAAGTGGATAAAAATGGAAAAAAATTTGGAAAAAAATGTCAAAAAAAAGAAAATGTTTGCTATTCAAACGGTTATTATGGAGACCGCAGTAATTTGACTGGCCAATTACTATCATCCCAAAATCCATGACAGTCACAGCCCTATGCGTTAGGGATGGGCATTTGAAATGATTTTCACTGTTCTAATATCCTTTTTTGGGGAGATACCCGGACACTCGAAATACATGTTTTATTTACAGTCGTATGAAAAAGTTTGGGCACCCCTGACAATTTCCATGATTTCCATTTATAAATAATTGAGTGTTTGGATCAGCAATTTCATTTTGATCTATCAAATAACTGATGGACACAGTAATATTTCAGTAGTGAAATGAGGTTTATTGGATTAACAGAATGTGCAATATGCATCAAAACAAAATTAGATAGGTGCATAAATTTGGGCACCCCAATAGAAAAATCACATCAATATTTAGTAGAGCCTCCTTTTGCTAAAATAACAGCCTCTCAATGCTTCCCATAGCCTCTGAGTGTCTGGATTCTGGATGAAGGTATTTTTTTGGACCATTCCTCCTTACAAAACATGGACAGCCCACTTCAAGCATGGACAGCATGGACAGCCCACTTCAAATCATCCCACAGATTCTCAATGATATTCAGGTCTGGGGACTGGGATGGCCATTCCAGAACATTGTACTTGATCCTCGTAAATGCCCGGGTAGATTTTGAGCAGTGTTTTGGGTCGTTGTCTTGTTGAAATATCCAGCCCTGGCATAACTTCAACTTTGTGACTGATTCTTCAACATTATTCCCAAGAATCTGCTGATATTGAGTGGAATCCATGCGACCCTCAACTTTAACAAGATTCCCAGTACCGGCACTGGCCCCACAGCATGATGGAACCCCCACCAAATTCTACTGTGGGTAGCAAGTGTTTTTCTTGGAACGCTGTATTCTTTTGCCGCCATGCATAATGTCCCTTGTTATGATCAAATAACTCAATCTTTGTTTCATCAGTCCACAGCACCTTATTCCAAAATGAAGCTGGCTTGTCCAAATGTGCGTTTGCATACCTCAAGCGACTCTGTTTGTGGCGTGTGTGCAGAAAAGGCTTCTTCCGCATCACTCTCCCATACAGCTTCTCCTTGTGCAAAGTGCGCTGAATTGTTGAACTATGCACAGTGACACCATCTGCAGCAAGATGATGTTGGAGGTGGTCTGTGGGCTGTTTTTGACTGTTCTCACCATCCTTCGCCTTTGCCTCTCCGATATTTTACTTGGCCTGCCACTTCTGGCCTTAACAAGAACTGTGCCTGTGGTCTCACAGTGGAAACTGCCAGCTTTAATCTCTGCAATATCTTTTTGTAGCCTTCCTCTAACCCATAATGTTGAACAATCTTTGTTTTCAGGTCATTTGAGAGTTGTTTTGAGGCCCCCATGTTGCCACTCTTCAGAGGAGAGTCAAAGAGAACAACAACTTGCAATTGTAGTAGAGCCACCTTTTCTCATGATTGGATGCACTTGTCTATGAACTTCAAGGCTTAATGAGCTCACCAAACCAATTGTGTGTTCCAATTAATCAGTGCTAAGTAGTTACAGGTATTCAAATCAACAGAATGACAAGGGTGCCCACATTTTTGCATAGCCTATTTTTCACATCTGATTTAATTTCATACAACTTAATATTGCTACACTAAAAATATTTGTCTGGACAATACCCTAGTACTCAGCTTTTATTAGAAAATGAATGGCATGCCACTGTGATCATTTTCTGTGACGACAGAGTAAATATATATGAGTTTGACCAATTTAATCGGAATGGCCGATTTTTTTGTTTTATTTTTTATTTGGGCCGATTTCAACAATCGGAAATTGGTATTTACATTTATTTTTATACCTTTTTTATTTAACTAGGCAAGTCAGTTAAGAACACATTCTTATTTTCAATGACGGCCTAGGAAGGTGGTTTAACTGCCTCGTTCAGGGGCAGAACAACAGATTTGTACCTTGTCAGCTCGGAGGATACAATCTTGCAACCTTGCAGTTAACTCGTCCAACGCAATAACGACCTGCCTCTCTCTCGTTGCACTCCACAAGGAGACTGCCTCTTACGCGAATGCAGTAAGCCAAGGTAAGTTGCTAGCTAGCCTTAAACTTATCTTATAAAAAACAATCAATCATAATCACTAGTTAACTACACATGGTTGATGATATTACTAGATATTATCTAGCCTGTCCTGCGTTGCATATCATCTGACTGAGCATACAAGTATCTAAGTGTCTGACTGAGCGGTGGTAGCCTGAAGCAGGCGCGTAAACATTCATTCAAACAGCACTTTCGTGCGTTTTGCCAGCAGCCCTTCGTTGTTCAAGCCTATCAACTCCCGAGACGAGGCTGGTGTAACCGAAGTGAAATGGCTGGCTAGTTAGCACGCACTAATAGCGTTTCAAACGTCACTCGCTCTGAGCCTTCTAGGAGTTGTTCCCCTTGCTCTGCATGGGTAACGCTGCTTCGATGGTGGCTGTCGTTGTGTTGCTGGTTCGAGCCCAGGGAGGAGCGAGGAGAGGGACGGAAGCTATACCGTTACACTGTCAATACTAAAGTGCCTATAAGAACATCCAATAGTCAAAGGTTAATGAAATACAAATGGTATTGAGGGAAATAGTCCTATAATAACTACAACCTAGAACTTCTTACCTGGGAATATTGAAGACTCATGTTAAAAGGAACCACCAGCTTTCATATGTTCTCATCTTCTGAGCAAGGAACTTAAACGTTAGCTTTCTTACATAGCACATATTGCACTTTTACTTTCTTCTCCAACCCTTTTTTTTTGTTGCATTATTTAAACCAAATTGAATATGTTTCATTATTTACTTGAGGCTAAATTGATTTTATTGATTTATTTGATTTGAATAAGTGTTCATGGCCTCCTGGGTGGCGCAGTGGTTAAGGGCGCTGTACTGCAGCACCAGCTGTGCCACCAGAGACTCTGGGTTTGCGCCCAGGCTGTCGTAACCGGCACCCCGGGAGGTTCGTTGGGCGACGCACAATTTGGCCTAGCGTCGTCCGGGTTAGGGAGGGTTACAGCCCAACACCGTGCAGGACGTTTGGCATTTGCCAGAGAACACCAAGATTGGCAAATTCGTCACTGGCGCCCTGTGCTCTTCACAGATGAAAGCAGGTTCAGACTAGGCACATGACAGACGTGACAGAGTCTGTGGAGAACGTTCTGCTGCCTGCAACATCCTCCAGCATGACCGGTTTGGCGGTGGGTCAGTCATGGTGTGGGGTGGCATTTCTTTGGGGGTCCGCACAGCCCTCCATGTGCTCGCCAGAGGTAGCCTGACTGCCATTAGGTACTGAGATGAGATCCTCAGACCCCTTGTGAGACCATATGCTGGTGCGGTTGGCCCTGGGTTCCTCCTAATGCAAGACAATGCTAGACCTCATGTGGCTGGAGTGTGTTAGCAGTTCCTGCAAGAGAAAGGCATTGATGCTATGGACTGGCTTGCCCATTCCCCAGACCTGAATCCAATTGAGCACATCTGGGACATCATGTCTCGCTCCATCCACCAACGCCACGTTGCACCACAAACTGTCCAGGAGTTGGCGGATGCTTTAGTCCAGGTCTGGGAGGAGATCCCTCAGGAGACATCAGGAGCATGCCCAGGCGTTGTAGGGAGGTCATACAGGCACGTGGAGGCCACACACACTACTGAGCCTCATTTTGACTTGTTTTAAGGACATTACATCAAAGCTGGATCAGCCTGTAGTGTGGTTTTCCACTTTAATTTTGAGTGTGACTCCAAATCCAGACCTCCATGGGTTAATACATTTGATTTCCATTGATAATTTTTGTGTGATTTTGTTGTCAGCACATTCAACTATGTAAAGAAAAAAGTATTTAATAAGAATATTTCATTCATTCAGATCTAGGATGTGTTATTTTAGTGTTCCTTTATTTTTTTGAGCAGTGTATATATATTTGATTTTTACTTCAATGGGGACTTGCTCCTGCGACTCAGGAGAGGTGGTGCACTGCTTGATGTTTCAGTACAGACCGGTGTGGGAGGGGCGCGAGAGGAGCAGGTGGCGGTGTGTCAGGCATGGAGGGGGAGAGCGAGCTAGAGAAAGTGGCTAAACCGACCCGTACAAGTTAGGTTATTTATCGCACCAACAAGTTTTTCTATCATCTCATAAGGTAGTGTCTGTCTTGGCTGCATCTAATTGATGTAAAGACGCTAGCTAGCTACACTAGCCAGCTACGTTGGTAAGCCTGCTTGCTAGCTAGCAAGGCTAATTTAATATTTTGATTTGTTCCCCGTGTCCTTGTCTACAACTCCATTCATATTAATCAGCAAGCCTACCTGTTGGTTGATCATTGTAGCTTTCTCCTTCTCATACCATAATTGTAATTCCATTTTCCATTGACTAGTAATCACCCACTTGACTTGCTACACATGGAGCCTCTGACAGTAGTGCTTTGATTGGCTGACAATAATAAGCTACATGCGTGAAAAGTATGGACTACTATTCAAATGACCACACCCATCCACATCATTCCTCCATCTTATAGTTTGTATGTGTAAGGTTTATGTAAGCTAGTCTCAATGGCGGAATTTGTGACTGTCACATGGAAACTTCTATCTTCCCCTACTGAGTGTGTGTGTGTGTGTGTGTGTGTATATATGTATGTACGTATGTATGTTTCCAATGGTCCACGGTGGTCAGTGAGTCATGGCTAAAATGAATTGTCTGGTTAACCACTAGTCTGGCCATTGGGCCTATTTCAGTATCTTTACCAGCGCCTGTCAGTGCCAACCGCAAGTGGTGTTGACCGGTCTGAATGGTCCCCCTACTGCAGGTTGGGTGACCAGTTTTACAAGGATGCCATTGAGCAGTGCCGCAGCTACAATGCCCGCCTGTGTGCTGAGCGCAGCGTGCGCCTGCCCTTCCTGGACTCCCAGACCGGCGTGGCACAGAACAACTGCTACATCTGGATGGAGCGCCACCACCGCAGCCCTGGTGGGTAGAGATAGAAAAGCATGATGGCTGGCTCTGTGGTTTACTAAAACGATCATTCACTTGTTGAGGTTTAGTGGGTAATGTCATCTGTATCTAAATATGTCCCTCTGGCCACTACAGCTACAAACATGTCTATATAAGGATATCCAATAGTGTTTATGTTGCCTCCAGTGAGAACCCTTCATATATACAACTGCATAAGAATATTGAGTTGACTCTTTTAGGGTCACTAAGCAACACATTATGTATCAGGCTGGGGGGGGGGGGGGGTGAGAACCGTGATATGTGTTCTTCAGTTCCTGTCTGTTTTTATAGGGGTTGCTGCAGGTCAGATGTATACATACCCCGCCCGCTGCTGGAGGAAGAAGAGGCGGCTGCACACCTCCATGGACCCTCCGCTGCGCCTCTGTGGCCTCCAGATAGGTAATAGAAATCCCCCCTCTCCTCACAAAACTCCTGCAACTCTCTGCAGTGTCTCATCACCAGTCAGTCCAGTGTGTTTCATCTCCCATTCTATTATCTTGTTATTATTTATGATCTGGAATCATTTAACTGAAAGCACATCATTCAATTTCAGTGTGGAAAGCAAACAGCCTGCTAGTCACTTTTTATCAAATGAGAAGTGCTCCGTTCCGTGAGTGAGTAAACTTGTTTTGTGAGAACTAGAACATGTAATCACATTTTAGCCTGCTCCGCTGGGAGGAGGACAGGAATCACAAGAGACTGCATTTAATAAATGTATTACGAAAAACTGACTTTGTCGCTACTCATAAGTTCCTGAACGTTTTCTCACAAACCCGCTCACTCTATCACCCACTTCTATTTATTTTTACCCATTCATTCCTACACTCCCACACATTAAGTCACTCTGCCCTACACTGTGTAACACACATTAAGTCACTCTGCCCTACACTCACACTTCCTATTGTAATGTTTTCACTGAGCCTCACTTTGCTCTTCTCTACCTGTCACTAAGACACCCTGCTCTAACAGTAACACTGTGTAACACACATTAAGTCACTCTGCCCTACACTGTGTAACATACCAGTGAATGTGATCTGTGCCCAGTAGTGGGGCACTAGCTGGCTCTGCCTGGATTCTCCAGACTCCACTGGGAGAGTGCCTTCTCCTGTAGCTGGGCAGAGGTAGCTATCTCTGCAGCCAGCCAGAGTTAGTGCTGCTTGCTGTCTGACTGGCGGTGATAGAGGGAAACTTGGGCTGCATGCAGAATCGGCTCGCTGCTGCAGGCTGCCTGCTCTATTTTTAGCCTGCAGCTCCCAGGGGGGAGGGGCTGTCTAGTCGCTGAGAGTTGAAAGTCAACATGTGCAGACACAATGGTTAGGGGCTTCGGTGTGGATGAGCCCTGAGAGTTACTAGCATATGGTAGTTAGTGCATACCCCTGCCTGCCTCCCTATTCTACCTACTTAGATCTTCACCACTCATCAACTGCTGCATGTTAGCATTCAGCTCAGGGAGTGAGACTGCTAGGGTGATTTCACTTGGTGAGATGAGTGTCTGAAGGTATGATTAAAAAGCTTAAGTTGAGGCTTTGAAGTCTGTCCTCTTAACATCATGAGACTACTGCTGAATGAAATACCCTTCAATGAAGAAAGTCTGAGTATGATCTCCAGGCTAGACTGACTACCAGCCAATGTTAGTTATTTTTTTTTTCTCTCATCCACACTCTGTTTTGACCTCTATCACAATACAAGAAGAGAACTCTATGGAACATTTACATTAAAGGGACAGTTCACCCAAATAACAAATGTACCTATATTTATTGACAGTTACAGCTTTGCATTAGCATTGAGTGTAAAAAAAAAAAGGGCAGGTCGTCCCTGTTTGCATGCTCCAAATAGCAAGCCCACATTAGCCTACCTTTGAAACACGTCAGTACACATTGCATTAAGCCATCTTTTGTCACCTGAATAGAAACATAAGCTATACAGAGAGAGTATCTCACCTCCCTAATGAAGGGATATGGTGTTTATAGTGATGCGTTCAAAAATCAAGCAATTTGTATGTTCCTGGGAAAGACTAAATGGTCGGTGTCTTTAGAGTTGCTGCTATACAGTCGTGGCCAAAAGTTTTGAGAACAACACAAATATTAATTTCCACAAAGTTTGCTGCTTCAGTGTCTAGATATTTTTGTCACATGTTACTATGGAATACTGAAGCATAATTACAAGCATTTAATAAGTGTCAAAGGCTTTTGACAATTACATGAAGTTGATGCAAAGAGTCAATATTTGCAGTGTTGACCCTGCTAATTGCATGCTGTCAATTAACTTCTGGGCCACATAATCAATGCTTGGAGTTCGTCAGAATTTGTGGGTTTTTGTTTGTCCACCCGCCTCTTGAGGATTGACCACAAGTTCTCAAATGGGATTAAGGTCTGGAGAGTTTCCTGGCCATGGACCCAAAATATTGATGTTTTGTTCCCCGAACCACTTAATTATCACTTTTGCCTTATGGCAAGGTCCTCCATCATGCTGGAAAAGGCATTGTTCGTCACCAAACTGTTCCTGTATGGTTGGGAGAAGTTGCTCTCGAAGGATGTGTTGGTACCATTCTTTATTCATGGCTGTGTTCTTAGGCAAAATTCTGAGTGAGCCCACTCCCTTGGCTGAAAATCAACCCCACAGATGAATGGTCTCAGGATGCATTACTGTTGGCATGACACAGTACTGATGGTAGCGCTCACCTTGTCTTCTCCGGACAAGCTTTTTTCCGGATGCCCCAAACAATTGGAAAGGGGATTCATCAGAGAAAATGACTTTACCCCAGTCCTCAGCAGTCCAATCCCTATGTACCTTTTGCAGAATATCAGTCTGTCCCTGATGTTTTTCCTGGAGAGAAGTGGCTTCTCTGCTGCCCTTCTTGACACCAGGCCATCCTCAAAGTCTTGGCCTCACTGTGCGTGCAGATGCACTCACATCTGCCTGCTGCCATTCCTGAGCAAGCTCTGTACTGGTGGTGCCCCGATCCCACAGCTGAATCAACTTGCTGGCGCTTGCTGGCGCTTGCTGGCGCTTGCTGGACTTGCTGGCGCTTGCTGGCGCTTGCTGGCGCTTGCTGGCGCTTGCTGGACTTGCTGGCGCTTGCTGGACTTGCTGGCGCTTGCTGGACTTGCTGGCGCTTGCTGGACTTTCTTGGGCGCCCTGAAGCCTTATTCACAACAATTGAAACGATCTCCTTGAAGTTCTTGATGATCCGATAAATGGTTGATTTACGTGCAGTCTTACTGGCAGCAATATCCTTGCCTGTGAAGCCCTTTTTGTGCAAACAAATGATGACGGCATGTGTTTCCTTGGAGGTAACCATAGTTGACAGAGGAGCACAATGATTCCAAGCACCAACCAACCTCCATTTGAAGCTTCCAGTCTGTTATTTGAACTCAATCAGCATGACAGAGTCATCTCCAGCCTTGTTCTCGTCAACACTCACACCTGTGTTAACGAGAGAATCGCTGACATGATGTCAGCTGGTCCTTTTGTGGCAGGGCTGAAATGCAGTGGAATTGTTTTTTGGGGGATTCGGTTCATTCTGGAGTATATGCAAATTGCCATCATTCAGACTGAGGCAGCAGACTTTGTGAAAATTAATATTTGTGTCATTCTCAACTTTTGGCCACGACTGTACTTTGATGTGACGGGCGGCTCTCGGGTTTATTTGATTTATTTGTGTGATTATTCCTCTTTATCCAGATGGAGGACTCACAGGCAAGGATGTGATTCCCACACAGGGCACCACGCTGGAGGCTCTTCTCAGAGGGGAGGGCTTAGACCAGAGGAACAACTCAAAGGACGAGGAGAGTCTCCTAGAGATCCAGGTGGGTTATAATGAAGTTTTAACCCAATAGCTTCTGAGCATAACAGAACTCCCTGGAACAGTGTATAAGGGCTAGGGCTGTCCCTGACAAAAAAAATATCTTGGTCAACCGAGAGTCGTCCTGTTCTTTCAACCAATCCATTGGTTTAAATTTTTGAACTTATTTTTTTATATATAGACAGACATAACCTGTGTGTTCGAATAAAATCATCTACATATGCACTGAGCTTGTCTACTTAACCACACTGTTTGATTAAATAGTTAAGACACACAAATGACTCCAAAGAGCCCGATGGTCACACTGTATTAAAAAAAAAATCTCTCCTCCCTACTGCAGCGAAAAGGCACCACAGCAGTGTTTATTGCAAAGCTGCAACATAATTCCAGCCTATTAGTTTTTCATGTTTCTGACTATAAGGGATTTTACCGAAATCTCTAATTTCTTTAGGAGAAACATTCCCTCAACCCTTGTTCTCTTTACGTGAAACATGTAAGCATCACATGCATGTGTCCAATATGGCCTGACCTATAGCCTATCATAATCATTTAAAAAAGAAAATGGTTATAACAAACTCCGAAAACAGTCATGTCGACTGCTAAATGGAAGTGGAGGACGTCTAAAAGAAAGTTGCAAACTGTGAATGTTTACTGGTTGCTCAGGAGGAGAAAGGGAAGTCAGATGTGTGGAAGACACTTGACTTAGTTGTGGGAACTACTGCATATTAAGAAAAAGGAGCGTATAGGAGCAAACGTTATGAGTATTCTATGCCAAACAGTTGCTGTTAGATTACAATATTATACTTTATTCTGACCATTTGAAACAGTGTAAGCAACAGTAAATAAGTGTACCAGAGAGTCTGCGAGCATTGCAAAATAAGTTTGAATATACATGTTATTCAATCATTGCACCCACACTGCTCGCGGGCGTCAGCGACTGTCTGCGTGGCTAGGCGCTAAAATAGAAGTCTGTTCTATTTGTGACACTCAACGCGCTGCAAATCCGGTGCCTCCCATCTCCTCATTGGTTTTTAGAAGCATATATCCACGTGGGTGATTGAAAGATGAACTTAAGTTGTAGTAATGTTGGTTGTCAACTGCCATATTAAGTCCAAAATAATAATAATAAGAAGAAGAAGCCTGAAGGAAGGAGGAGAACCTAATTCGGTTTACTGTTATATCTGTGGAATTGTCGGAGTTGAGGACCTTGTACATTTCAGGTAAAATAACAACCCAACGTCTATATCCTAGGACAAATTAGCTAGCAAGCTAGCTAGCTAAATTGACAAATGTTTAATGCTTTTCGACCTGTCCCCATTTATAATTCGTTCGGAGTTTGGTATTTTATTACGATCCCCATTAGCTCTTGCAAAAGCATCTTGTGTGTCCTGATCGTGTCTGGTATGGGGGAACAAAATCAATATGCGCGCGAAGGCGCACGCAGGTGGTTTGGTCAGCATGTAAGTAAGTTACGGTATTAAGACTAAACAGGATGCGCTCTTAGGCCTACAGCTCGATGGTGCTTATACAAGGATACTGTACAAAGCCTACTAATGATAACAACATGATTTATTATTATAATGATGATCATCATAATTGTAATAACAATAAGGAGATCAAGAAAAAGGAGGGTATAGGAGTAAGAGCTGCATGCATATTATATAAATACAAATGTATTTTAGGGGTGACAGGTAGCCTAATGGTTAGAGCGTTGGACTAGTAACAGAAAGGTTGCAAGATTGAATCCCCGCACTGACAAGGTAAAAATCTGTTGTTCTGCCCCTGAACAAGGCAGTAAGAATTTGTTCTTAACTGACTTGCCTAGTTAAATGAAGGTAACAAACAGACACAGGTAGTGTTAGATTACAATATTGTTATGCCGGTTTGGAACAGTGTAAACAACACTAAATACATTAAGTCTGTTCCAACATGAACAAATGGTATAGCCTTTATTACAGCTTAGCAAAGATTAAAAACACCCAAATCTGTGAAATTGCTTTATCCAACATTCTGCTGTTGCATGAGGCTTGGTGCTTACAGATTCAGTAGGCTATTAAACAAACACTTAGATCCTGCTTCTGCTGCCTATTTATCTTATTTCTGTAGATCGTGGTTTGCGAAAGTATTCACCCCCTTGGCATTTTTTTCTATTTTGTTGCCTGTATCATTTGATTTACTCAACATGTCTACCACTTTGAAGATGCAAAATATTTTTTTCTTGTGAAGCAAACAAGAAATAATACAAAAACAGAACACTTGAGCGTGCATAACTATTCCCCCCCCCCAAAAGTCAATACTTTGTAGAGCCACCTTTTGCAGCGATTACAACTGCAAGTCTCTTGGGGTATGTCTCTCTCTAAGCTTGGCACATCTAGCCACTGGGATTTTTTTCCCAATTTTTCAAGGCAAACTTCTCCTGCTCCTTCAAGTTGGACGGGTTCCGCTGGTGTACAGCAATCTTTAAGTCATACCACAGATTCTCAATCGAATTGAGGTCTGGGCTTTGACTAGGCCATTCCAAGACATTTAAATGTTTCTCCTTAACCTTTTCACACGTACCATCACACGGGTGTGATCATTCTACAGTGGTCCCTGAAGCGTACCATCACACGGGTGTGATCATTCTACAGTGGTCCCTGAAGCGTACCATCACACGGGTGTGATCATTCTACAGTGGTCCCTGAAGCGTACCATCACATGGGTGTGATCATTCTACAGTGGTCCCTGAAGCGTACCATCACACGGGTGTGATTAGAACGTTTATTTAGAACTCTTATTTAGAACGGCCAGTTTCGAATGACTCAACAATCGGTATTTGAGCTGGCCACACTTTCTTTTTTTTTTCAGAAACTATTTACCAAAACACAGTGCTTACAAAGTTATGTCCAGAATGTAAGCAGTTTATTTTTGGATACAATGTTCACATATTCACAGAAGTATCTATAGCATAACACAATCATGTAGGCTACATTTGTCCTAGTGCTAACTGAGGAAAGATTGACGCAACACAAGCGGTCATATTTGTGTAACTCTCAGCTGACAAACTACAATATTTATGTAGATAGTCTGGGTGGCCATTTGATTAGTTGTTCAGCAGTCTTATTCTTGGGGATAGAAGCTGTTAAAGGAGCCTTTTGGTCCTAGACATGGCGCTCCAGTACCATTTGCCGTGTGGTAGCAGAGAGAACAGTCTGACTTGCGTGACTGGTGTCTGATACTTTTTTGGGCCTTCCTCTGACACCGCCTAATATATAGGTCCTGGATGTCAGGAAGCTTGGCCCCAATGATGTACTGGGCTGTACGCACTACCCTTTTGTAACGCCTTATGGTCAGGTCCCGAGCAGCTGCCAGACAAGGCGGTGATGCAACTGATCAGGATGCTCTCTGGTGCTGCTGTATAACTTTTTGAGGATCTGGGGACCCATGCCAAATCTTTTCAGTCTTCTGAGGGGGAAAATGTGTTGTCGTACCCTCTTCACAACTGTCTTGGTGTGTTTTTAGACTGTGATAGTTTGTTGGTGATGTGGACACAGGAACTTGAAACTCGACTCGCTCCACTCCAGTCTCGTCGATGTTAAAGGGGGACTGTTCGACCCTCCTTTTCCTATAGCCCACAATCGGCTCCTTTTTGTCTTGCTCACATTGAGAGAGAGAAAGAGGTGGTTGACCTGGCACCACACTGCCAGGTCTCTGAGCTCCCTATAGGCTGTCTCATCATTGTCGGTGATCAGGCCTACCACTGTTGTCGTCTGCAAACTTAATGATGGGGTTGGAGTTGTGCTTGGCCACGCAGTCATGGGTGGACAGGGAGTAGAGGACAGGACTAAGCATGCATCCCTGATGGGCCCCACTGTTGAGGATCAGCGTGGCAGACGTGTTGCCTACCCTTACCACCTGGGGGCGGCCCGTCAGGAAGTCCAGGATCCAGTTGCAGAGGGAGGGGTTTAGTCCCAGGGTCCTTAGCTTAGTGATGAGCTTTGTGGGCACTATGGTGTTGAGCACTAGGCTTTAGTCAAATTGGTGCTCCTTTTGTCCAGGTAGGAAAGGGCAGTGTGGATTGCGATTGCATCATCTGTGGATATGTTGGCGTGGTATGCGAATTGGAGTGTGTCTAGGGTTTCTGGTATGATGGTGTTGATGTGAGCCATGACCAGCCTTTCAAAGCACTTCATGGCTGCCGACGTGAGTGCAGGTTACCTTCGATTTCTTGGGCACAGGGACTATAGTGGACTGTTTGAAACATGTAGTTATTACAGACACTGTCAGGGAGAGGTTGAAAATGTCAGTGAAGACACTTACCAATTGGTCCACGCATGCTTTGAGTACACGTCCTGGTAATCCATCTGGCCCCACGGCTTTGTGAATGTTGACCTGTTTAAAGGTCTTGCTCATATCGGCTACGGAGAGCGTGATCACACAGTGGTCTGGAACAGTGCCAACATCTTTTTGTGGTGTTAAATAGACAGCTACGAATAATATAGATAGTTTGGTCTACAGCTTATCATGAGGTATTTTACCTCTGTCGAGCAATACTTCAAGACTTCTTTAATATTAGAAAAAATAGACACACACGCCCCTTGTCTTACCAGAGTAGCTGGTCTGTTCTGCTGAAACACGGAGAAGCCAGCCAGCTCTATATTATCCGTGTCGTTGTTCAGCCAAGTCTCTGTGAAACATAAAAAATATCTTATGTCCCGTTGGTAGGATAGTCTTAATCGTAGAACATCCAGTTTGTTTTCCAAGGATTGCACGTTGGCCAATAATGCGAAGGGAAGTGGTGGTTTACATACTTGTGTGCCAAGCTTGTAGCGTCATACCCAAGAACACTCTTGGCCAGGGTTGTGCAAATTTTTTGGCACGAGGGCCACATTGGGATTTTGAAATTCAACGGCGGGATACATTTTTTAGGGGACCAATTGTTTGTTCAAATCAATTTGAGGGGGCCCCCTGAGTGGCACAGCGGTTTAAGACACTGCATCGCAGTGCTTGAGGCGTCACTACAGACCTGGGTTCGATTCCAGGCTGTGACTGGGAGACCCATGAGGCGTTGTCTGGGTTAAAGGGTTTGGCAGGCAGAGATTTCCTTGTCCCATCTCGCTCTAGCGACTCCTGTGGCGGGTCGGACGCCAGATGTACAGCGTTTCCTCCGACACATTGGTGTGGCTGGCTTCCGGGTTAAGCGTCATTGTGTCAAGAAGCAGTGGCTAGGTTGTGTTTCGGAGGACTCACGTCTCTCGACGTTTGCCTGTCCTGAGTCCGTACGAGAGTTGCAGCGATGGGACAAGACTGTAACTACCACTTGGATACCACGAAGTTGGAGGCAAATGTTTTTTTTAAATGTTTTGCGGGCCGGATTCAAGTGCCCGACTGTCTGTACTATGCCCCCCCCTGCTCGAGGCTTAAATCGCTGGCAAAGGTGCTTCAACAAGTAAAGGGTCTGAATACTTATGTGTTTCAGTTTTTTATTTTTAATACATTTTCCAACATTTCTAAAAAATACGATTTTGCTTTGTCATTATGGGGTATTGTGTGTGTGTGTGTGTGTGTGTGTGTGTAGGTGAGGAAAACCAATATACATTTTAGAATAAGGCTGTAATGTAACAAAATGTGGAAAAAGTCAAGGGTCTGAATACTTTCCGAAAGCACAGTAATATAACCATATACAATTGCAGTATCACATGTCTTAGGATGATAAACTGTGCCATCCCCATGGCTTCTACAATGGATTTGTGCACTGAGACACCGCAAATCAGACAGGTGTCTGGTGCACCATGAAACCCCCCCCCAAATTTTTTTTGTGACTGCTCCACTAAATAAATCTTAGTCGACCAACAGCCCATCGACCAGTCGGCTAAATGGGGTCAGCCCTTATAAGGGCACACTGTCATAACGTGCTCAAATATGCAAATAGCAAGTATAAGAGGTTTATAGCCTTATCATATTTTATTACAGCCATCTATCCTGGACACATTTTATTACCTTATTTTTATACTTCCTCAGGCAGTCAGGCAGTGTCTTTGACCTCTAGACAAGGGGGAGATCTCTCTATTCCTTTTTCTCCACAGAGGGTCTTGGAGGCTGACGCAGCTGAAGATGCTTACCATGACGATGAGGACTATGACGTGGACACCCCCAAAAAAAGACACAGAGGAAAAAGCAGGGTAGGTGATCCACAGAGACATAGTGTACTGTAGTGAACTACTGCTAATGCACATGACTGCCCTAGTTAATAATTCATTCATGGATTCAGTCCCTCACTGATACTATATTTGCATTCATTATCCGGGCATCTGTGCTGTGAGGACTTCCTGTTATCTGAATACCACTCAGTGCTAGAGAATGAGCTGAATCAATTCATTATAATGCATCAAATCATCTTGGTACCATGGCTAAGTACTATTGTATTTATACTGACAGAATTACATTATAGATTAGTATTTTTTTCCCATCACAATCCAGTCATAAGCTTTAAAAAAATACCTGTACTGAGAAACATTTCCTTCATACAGACTGTTACTATGACATTGATGGCAATGGAAACAGACAACCTGCAGCTATGAACTACCATCTAACCTATTACCCTGCCAGCCAGTTGAATGCACCTGTAGAAATTTGCTTATCTGTTGGCTGCTTTCTTTGCAAGTGAAATTTCACTTACATTTTTTTTTTTTTTTTTTACAAAAATGTAAATTCTTATACAAATCATCTCCCCCCTTTCTATTCTCTCATGTTTATCTTTCCACAAAAAAAACCCTTTTAACAAATCATAGTTTCAACTAATGGGGTAGAAATATATCCTAGCATATACAGTTGTTGGCTGGCAGGAAAGATGTCAGTTTGATCTCACAGGTATTAGTGTTTGCCTGTTGATACACTCCTGATTGTGCTGGGTCTGCCTTTATGAGGTGGTAACTTGTCGGTTGGACATTTTAGTTTAGTATGATATGGGATTATACTGTAGGTTTCCTTTTCATTTGCATGACACTTTGTTGTCATGTACTTCTGCTTGTCACTTTCCTTGAATCACGGAGTCTCTATGGCTTCTGCTGGCTTAGCGCTGTGGTCTCCTTGGTCACCATGGTGATGGTGGTTTTGTCCCCACAGGGTCGGATTTCAGGCCGCAGGAGGACAGACATGGATGACCAGGACAAGCCATATAGCTGTGACAGTAAGTAAATGAGTCAAATAATGATCAACCACCCTCTCATATCGTATCAAAAGGTGCATTATGATATCATCCAGTCATGAGACATTTGATCTCCATTTCAACTGGTTGGTTTTGTTAAATGCCTTCTCCTGAAGAGAGCTGATGGTACTACCATGTCACTGTAAGCTAGTTAAACAGTATATTTTAATCATAAAAATGGATATGGATTTCTCTGGTCTGGATGTCTTTCTACAAAGAGATTAGGTGCTGTGGTGCCTTCAGGACAGCATTTCAACGATCTAGCCATCAGGTCTTAACTAAACTAAATGAAACCCTAACATTTCAGCACTATGTAGATCAGTCATTCAAATCCCCCTTGGAGAACTCTCACATTTATCAGAGCCATGTGTGTTTCCACTTCCTTCTTACCAGAGATGAGAAGCACAGAGGAGACAGCGTTGTCACTGTCTCAAGTAGGCATGGCATTTGCATGTGGAAAGCCTAGGCAGGAGTTATGGATTTTGTGTTGTTGTGGTGACTTTCTGAGTGGGACATACTCATGCCCTTTTTCTTTCCTTTTTTTGCTTTGTGTTTCTCCATTTCAGAGAGATGCCAACAAAGGCATAAGTTAAAAACAACGGCGTCTGGTATCTGGACTTGTTGCCTTTTACTGGTATCTTAGGAAATTTGTTTGTAGTTGATTAGTATTCTCCGTGATCTTATTGGTGTACTCTATATCCATTCTCTAAACAATGAGTCCATGTTGTGTGACTCTTGAAACACTTTTGTTCCCACATCAGGTTTATGTTTCTCCTGATTGTGTTCCGTATTACTGAGGTGTGAACCAGTTCCCTGTATTTTCATACCTTTCTCCAACAGATAAGCTAAGCTCCACCATTTGGATCCTATCAGTCTATTTACAGAACTCAACTTGTTGAAATTCTCAAAGCATGTTTTGTTAGTCTACAGATATGACCTTATTTGGCAACCTTACTGAGCATACTGGAAGATGCGATAAAGCCATTGTGCAACAAAAATGACATGAATGCTCAAATGTGGAAAACATACTCCTGACACTACCAGTGTCCCTAATGTTGAAATCGATCCTAATGTTTTCAGTCCAGTGATGGGAACATTGTGATGTAAAGGTCTTTTTGAATTTTTAACAAATCCCTGCGTGTCTAGCTCTGAAAGTGGCACAAAGATGCAATACGTAATGTCTCTGTGTTGATAGACACGTTCTAAGAAGGGAAGAAGTGAGTGTTTTGTCTGTGTTTTGTGCCCCCCCCCCCAGTCTGCGGGAAGCGTTACATGCACCGTACAGGGCTGAGTTACCACTACACCCATTCCCACCTGGCAGAGGAGAGGGGGTCCGAGTCCTCCCGGTCACCCTCCGCACAGCGCTCTGACCGACACAAACGTAAGGCACGCAAACTGATATTCAAGGCCTCTAAAATGTCTCTCTTCTGGTTTCACCATCCCACAGAAATAGAAATACACAGAGAGCCAATGTGTGTTTTTAAACGTCATGGCTATTCCTAGTATGCAGTTTGCACATTCATGTGAGCTTTGTTGCAGTCAACTAGCTAAAGTAGGGATAGCTGTAGATGTAACAGTGCATCAGGTTTACCTGCGCCTCATGGCTAACCACCTCCAGTCAACATGTGATTACTGTCTTCAGTGCTAGTTCACATGCCCCATTTTAACCAACAATGTACAGGCATAATGTTTAGGTCAACCCTGTCTGAGGACTTTGAAAACACCATTTTTTCATTCATTTTGTTCATATCTAGTTGATCCAGCCTTCTGTTTATCCTCTGCAGGTCAGAAGGGTCCAGGTAGTACTGCCATTACCAATAACTACTGTGACTCATGCCGGTGCACCCCAGGCTCCAACAAGCAGAGGGGTAAATCTGGGGAGAGGGGTCCCTGCTCAGTCTGCCGGCGCTCCAGTGAGTACCCTGCTCTGCTACACAGCATCCAAAACCATGACTATGACTAAGCTGTGCTGTAGCTGTTATGTGCTACCATCATCCTGTCATCTTGTTGTTGCCAGCTGGCCGCCCAGAAGAGAAGGAGGACAGCAGGCCGTTTGCTGGGGCAGAGGAACTGTTTGGCACCACCTCGGAGAGTGACACGTCCACGTTTCACGGCTTTGAGGACGATGAGCTTGAAGAGCCCTCGTCAAACGGCAAGGGGACGCCCAACCGATACAGATAGAGAAGAACTTTCTAGGTTTAAAGACTATTTTTAATATGGATAACCTCTGGCAAAAGTCTGCTGCTTCTTTTTAAATGTTTTTATTTAAAGTGATTATTTCAGGAGAGAAATGCAAGAAGTGTTATTTTGTTATCTACTGAACCTTGTTTAATAATTTATGAATGTGTTTTTTTACATTTAACTTTGAATGCAACTGAAGGTGTCTCTAGACAAATGACTTGCTCCCTATGTGAAATGGAAAGAATTTCTTGGATTATTTTTCCACTGGAGCGGAAAAGGCAAATATGTTATGAAAAAACACTGGAACATGTGGATATAATTCTGCTCTTTTTGGGATGATTTGCCAGAGAAAATAAAATCCAATAATTTATCTGAAATTTAGTTAAATGACAATGTCTGGATGAAGAATGAATGTCAACACAAACCCTTCCCTCGACTTGTTGATGTCACTAGAATCACCCATGCAGTTTGGAAAGACTTCCACTGCTTCACCCTCTGGATTATAATAATGTGAAGATGGAGTGGCGTGAAGCAAAGGATTGATGTGTGAAATAAACAAGAGGGTTATACCAGAAGCAGGGCATGGCTAGCTGAAAGGTAAGCACCTAGGTCCTATTCAAACACAGTACAGTACTTTCTCATTTAAATACAAGGTGTATTCTTATTCCATCAGTTCATGCCTTGCATTTGCCATCAACAAAGATAAAAACAACTGTTGGTTTTATGCCAGCTATTTTGGAGTGTGTGTAACTCCATAATCTGACCCATTTGTCTCTGTTGTAGGAGTACCATGGCATGAGGACCCAGGGGGCTTTGCAGCCAGTGAGGGGTGAGGTTCAGGACCCTCAACTGGGCCTCCACACACCCCTTCACTGGGCCCAAAGACCCTATCCGTCTGACTGTCAGCCACCAAACAACCATCCGTCCAACCGCTATAATGCCTGCCTGCCAGCGACCACATAACCTAATCCTCCCTAACTCAGATATTTTCTCTTTTTGAAGCAATTTCCCCCCTGAGAATGTATTGTTTTTATCCTGTGTTTTCGTCCTCTACGGTTGTGGGCCACCATGCCCAGCCGGCGGGAACCAATGTGACACTGAGACGTCATTAACTTCATCACTGTGCCAGCCTGTGACCCAGGCAAGAAACCAGCTCTGACAGCCATGATGACCCAGTGACCTCACTGGAACCACCCTGAACTTTAACCTCTGCCCCTGTCATAGCGGCGGTGCTGGACTCCTCTGTCACTTATACAACAAAACCTCTGGACTACTTAGACATTCTCTTACTCTTTTTAATGTCACTTGAGCGGGCCAAACAAATCAAGAGCTTTCTTGAATCCCTTTCATCCTGAAGTTAGAATCGTGCTATGTTCCTTTGTTTTGAACACGATATTGACAGTTTGGGTTGTTAGTGTCATTTTGGTGAGAGGTGGATATTTTATTATTCTGTTTGTTCGGGCTTTGTTTATACCTCTGTCTTTCTACAATACCTACTTCTACTCAGGCGTATGATTTGTACTGCTGTTGATTGTTCTCTCTGCGTCATGATGCATTCATTGTCAGCCACTGTCCCCTGCCTGCCTTATGTGATTGTATCCCTATGGTTTAGTGATCCCAGCTTTAACAAATCACAGTATTCTGAACTGTGCCCAACCAAGTTCATGGGCACATTACTCCATATTTTCTCCTTCCTCTGACTCACTTGTCAAATGCTTTTGTCCAGAATCACTTACAAGGCATGTGTGCGTAATGCAACGATAGTTGCTTACAATTGCAGAAGGAGTCTTTTAAGCTGTAAAACAATGTTATTTTTGACATTTTGCTTTTAAGTGCTATATAGCTGCGTTTACACGGGCAGCCCAATTCAGATCTTTCTTCTACTTATTGGTCTTTTGACCAATCGCATCAGATAATTTATCAGATATTTTGTGTCTTAAATGTTGACTCTAGACACTCACTCACATAAACATTCTTAACACTGAATTCCCTCAGGGACCCTGTCATCCAGTTTTTAGAACTTCTAATGGAGAATTATTTTGGTATCAACAACAACCTCCCCATCAATTACTGTGTTTCTATGGTATCCTCAAAGGTCTTAAGTTAGTCATATTAAATGACAACCTGGTTGCTATTATGGTCATGGTTTTTCTCTCACTGGTGACGTCCTCGAACAAACCGCATGATACAGTATACTTCCAACCAACACTTCATGGAAGTCAGTGATGTCTGTCTGTATAGAAACAAGTGTCATCACAACCAATCATGTAATAGTGCATAGCTTGTATACCTCATAAAAGAGTCAGACACAGCAATAACCCCAGAGCTCTTAGCAAGCCTTCCTGAGTTAGGAAGCACAGGGCTCGGAATAGAGCCAAGAGATTAAATGAACTCTTCAACTGTAAATAACTCAAATCGAGAGAATTTAAGTCTTTGTTAAACTATTTTTATTGTATTGAAAGAAAATAAAGAATGAGACTGCCCTCTCTGGATATTTGGGGATGTTTTTCTGCGGTCCTATGTAACACTATTGTAGTAATTACAGTGTTACCACATACTGTAAATGAGAGGTCACCATGTAGACAGAGGTCCAAAGGTTTTATTATTTGGTGCCCACAAGATATCAGGTGCATGGGGTATTTTACATTGATAATAGTCATCTTGCTGTTTGAGAAACTAGAAGCACAAATTCCCTGGATATGTTACATGCATAGTAATGTGCCCATACCATAACATGTGCTTTTAGATAATGGAAATCTATAGTCGATTTATATACAATGCACTCTGTACATACACTATTGTGTTTGTGCTGACAATATTTTTAAACACTGACTCAATACATGAAGCATCTCTACCTTACAGTCAAGAGGTTATCAGTTTATGATAATCATAAATATTAACCAGTACAGTGCATTGCAGAAACTCTAATTGAAACAATTATTGAAATAATTATCTCAGTATTTCAAGAACTTGGGACTATAACGTTCTATCTGGGGAAAAAAAAGATGATTCTGATATAATTGGCTTTAAAGTTCCGAACCCTTTGGTCTCAGCAATTTTTTATTTTTTTACTTATTTAGATCACTATATAGAGAACACTGAACAGAACTGTCAATAACAGAATTTTGACAATGCAGATTGAACATTATAGTACCTAGCTCTCGATTTGTCTTTCATAATATTGTCTCTGGCATAACTGTGTATGCAACCAATAAACTTTGATTTGAGTTGATCATGTGCCCCCCCTTCCCCTCACCACACGAGGGAGTTGTTGTTGTGCTGTGAATGCTACCCTCTTCTAGCTCAGGACTTTGGGAGGGTAGAAGAGGTATGTACTGTATGTTCCAGTTCCAGGGGTGGATGTGGATGCAATATATCAGTCAGGTGTATATCATGAGTGTGTCCTTTCAGCAGTGATGCTCCTGTTCTGTTCAGTGGTGGGGCTCGAAGGCATTTCCCTTTTGTTTGTGTTTGAAGATAGAAGAACCAAGCAGCCTGCTGGGTCTCTGTTCACGTGACTTTTACTCCCCAGCTCAGACTCCCTAAATTCCATTTCGCCAGAGCATTTTCCCTAACACGCATGCACACTGTTTGGCAAATATAACAATGGCTTGCAACATGATGAGCTCATACACATCTCTCTGACCCAAAGACTGGACTATGGATAAATGACTGAGCATGTAGGTAATGGTTTACATTGACACTCATGCAACAGAAAGGCTAGTACTGAATAAAACTGAATTTCTTAGGCTGTTAAACGTTATACTGTAGGACACCTCTGCTTGCGGGGTGAAATGAGGCCCTGGTCTCAATGGGTTCCCCTGGTTAAAGAAGGTTAATAAATAATTTGACATGAAATAAATATTCTTGCCACACCTGTTAGGGCAGGGCAGGCCACCATGTTCCACAGAGGTTGTGCATGGTTTTTACTCTCCATTAGTGATGCAGGGCTATTTTCATTAGGGGCCCTTAAGGCATGTGAATGTCACTTAAGTATATCTGCGACTGATCAGATGTGGCACTTATTTGGCATGTATCTGCTTGAATAGGTCCAGAATAATATGTAAACCCCATGATGCCGTGTAAAATACTAAATAAGGCTGAAATCACAAATTTATAAACTCATCGACATTATTGACATTTTCCATAAGGGATAGGGTTTTGAAACATTATAGCTATCTATATTGATTGAATCAAATGGTAGGTGTTCTAGAGTGTATGATCGTCTATGTCAAATACTAGAGCTTTCTTGTCCAGGTCTCCTTTGAAAAATAAGCCGTTGACCTCAATTGGACTTCATGATTTCAATCAATAAAAATCCAACCACAGCATGAATTCTAAACAAACAAAATGTTTTGATGAAACATGCAATGATTCATTGTAGATTCTCTATCAAGGCCTTATACCTACTCTTGGAATGTAATGAAGCATGGAGATTTTCCCTCAAAGTTACTTAACCGGTCTTCTATAATAACAATTATAATACCTTAGATTTATGGGCAAATAAAAATATATTCCCAATCACTGCAAAAATAACAGGTTTTAAGTTTCCATCAGTGAACAGCATTATACGGTGTACTGTATAAGAAAAAATATGATATAGATTTAGATATAAAAAAAATGAGATTTGTTATCCTGCCGTCTTTATTGCTGACTGCCTAGTGAGGGCAGATGGAAATGTATATATATGTATATATATGTATATACCCCATTATGACTCTTTGAGCTTGTATGTCGCCCTACTGTAACCGTGTGTGTCTGTGTGTGCCTGTACTGTATGCATGCCATGTAGTGAGTGGGTCAAGGCCCGCCCTGGCTGGCATGATCCATTCCTCTGTGGTTCTGTGAGTATTCCTAACCCCAGTTCTGCATGGTACTGTCTGTAACCCTTCAGAAGAGAGCCTCCTGCCCCAGCACGCCCCTCTCCCCACATGGTCATGACCCCTCCAGGGGTGTCTCTCTATGCCCCTCCTGCCCAGGCAGTGTCAGGATGACTGCATCAGCCCTGTCAGCCGCTTGCCCGTCAAAGACTTTCCCTGGAAGATGGAAACAAACTTTAGTGGCTGGGTTTCTGAAAAACCATGCAGTCTGTGTACATTGCTGTGCCAAGAAAGTACTTAGACAAGCTATCCCTGCCAACATGTTGAGCACTTACCTGTCCTTTTCCGATTTTTTTAAAAGAAATGCAAGTCAAAGACCTCTGTACTACTAGCCTTCACAATCATTTTGACCTTGAAAAAGGTCTTCGTTGGGCCGCGTGCCTGTGTCACAGCCCTAGTTTCTGGTAACTTACCACACTGCGGGTGAACTTCTCCAGGGAGGTACGACGGCCCTGCTCACTCTCTGTCTGTGACTAGAGGCAGGGTGGTGTGGAGGTTGGGTGGGGGTGAGAAGCGGTGAGAGACACGGGGAGGGGAGGAGATGAGGGAAGGTTAGAAGCGTTTCAAGGCAAAACACATTTTAGGCCATGAAGCCAGAAGCAGTGGCTGTGGTAGAGAAGCTAGGGACCAGGCCAGCAGGGGGGAGTGCCTTTTCAGGGGACTAGATAACACAGGGATGCTGCTCACCAAGAGAAGATGATGCTTTGATCTGCTGTGGTGCTGATCATCCTAGTACACAGTATAACAGCACTTGCTTTATTTTCTGTTTTAGAGAGCCATGATTGTATGTATAAATCTGAAGGAGTCAAAGAATATAATAAGTGACAAAAATAATCAAGCAAAGGTAAGCTAATGTCTCAGTTTAGATGTAAATGGAGATATAGTATCTGTAGAAAGTGTAGATTTGATTATAAATGTATCCTCTTCCAAAAAAGGATGGAGTGCTTTCAAACATATTTAGTAAATGCACAATATCCCAGGTGGAGGGTGTGACTGATTAGGGTTAGTTATAGTAGAGCTCACCGGCTTCTTTCTGGCTAGCAAGAGGTCCTGATAGATGTTAGATCTCAGGAAGCGTGCATAGCTGTCACTTTTCATCAACTTGAAGATGTGCTCCTGGAGAAGAGGGAAGAGGTGGTGGTGATGGGGAGGGGGGGGGGGGGGGTGAGAGAAAGAGAGAGAGACAGGGAGAGTTGAGATTATGTAAGAAGGCACGGGGGAGCTGAATGTTAACCATGCGTGCTAACATGGAGGGACTAAGGGAGGGAGGGAGAGGTACGGAGGGTGGGAGGGAGGAGTCTCCCGAGACAGGGCTGAGTGAACACAGAGCCATCCACGCTAATGCACCATCAGGCAGTCACCATCAAACAAAGCTAATACAGTTTGAACCTAAGGAATCTAGGATGAATGCATGGGCTATTCATAGGCATTACTCGGCCCATTAGGCCCTGGCTAACCTAACATAGCAGGCCTAAAAAGACAACTGAGCTGAGTTTCCACATCCGTTTTTCAGAGAAAAAGGAAGCTAGGTTGAATTAACTGTATTCCTGAAAACCGAATGCATTCGGTTGTTTGCAACTACGCTAAGGGTGGGCCCTAGCAACCACAGATTCTTCACCGCTGTTCACTCACTTCCTTCACACTCCATCTATCCATCCACACCCCTCTCAGCCACTAATGTGCAGGGGGTTTACTGTATGTGCAGTAGTAGCAGCAGTATTGACTGTGTGTGTGGGCGTGCGTGCATATGCGTTTGTGTGCATAGGGGAGGTTGTGATACATACCTGTGCGTCCTCATAGCTGTATCGTCCAGGGTCTTGGAGGTTATGGCTGGTGCGCTCATAGCTGTGGGAGTCCAAGTTGATGGAGCTGGGCGCTCCCTCTGCCAGGAACTCCTGCCAGATCTCCTGGGCCCTGGTTGCCACGTTCTCCAGGGGCCTCCGCTTCAGGTCCTGCACTGCCAACCAGAACCTAGCCAAGGGGCACAGGGAGGGCACAGCCAATAGAGATCAGTGTCTGCAGCATTCACTTCCCATTATTATCTGCCAGGAGAGGAGAGCTCCCCCCTGTGGACATTCAGTGCAGTCATTCCCTTAATCTCATTACCGCTACTCAAAAGTCTCTCTATTTAATAGCCTGGGGAATTTAAATGGATGTGAAACAGTAGAATGAAAGAGGATAGTGACTGTGTATCACTGTGAGCTGTCCCTGTAAGGCTCTATCTCTCACCGGAGGTTCTCTGAACTGAACTCCGACTCCAGGAACTTGAGGAACGCTTCCTGCCCTGCTGGGTCCTTTAGGGCCTCCTCCAGAGAGAAGCCCCACTTCTTCACACGGTGCTGGCTGGGGTCCCGGCTGCTCACAGGGAAGAACGGAGAGAGACAACCATGATGCCTTTCAGACTTAAAACAGACCTGGTTAACTGTACATGATCTTCCCACAATACATACACTACCGGTCAAAAGTTTTAGAACACCTACTCATTCAAGGGTTTTTCTTTATTTTACTATTTTCTACATTGTCGAATAATAGTGGAGACATCAAGACTATGAAATAACACATATGAAATCATAAAGTAACCCCACATAGACACCCTTTCCTTTAATGACAGCTTTGCACACTCTTGGCATTCTTTCAACGAGCTTCACCTGGAATGCTTTCACAACAGTCTTGAAGGGGTCCCACATATACTGAGCACTTGTTGGCTGTTTTTCCATTACTCTGCAGTCCAACTCATCCCAAACCATCTCAATTTGGTTGAGGTTGGGGGATTGTGGTCATCTGATGCAGCACTCCATCACTTTCCTTCTTGGTCAAATAGCCCTTACACAGCCTGGAGGTGTGTTGGGTCATTGTCCTGTTGAAAAACAAATGATAGTCCCACTAAGCCCAAACCAGATGGGATGGCATCTCGCTTCTCCTCCATGCTTTACGGTGGGAAATACACATGCGGAGATTATCTGTTCACCCAAACCACGTCTCACAAAGACATGGTGGTTGGAACCAAAAATCTCAAATTTGGACTCCAGACCAAAGGACACATTTCCACCGGTCGAATTTCCATTGCTCGTGTTTCTTGGCCCAAGCAAGTCTTTTCTTCTTGTTGGTGTCCTTTAGTAATGATTTCTTTGCAGTAATTTGACCATGAAAGCCTGATTCACACTGTCTCCTCTGAACAGTTGATGTTGAGATGTGTCTGTTACTTGAACTCTGTGAAGCAATTATTTGGGCTGCAATTTTCATCATAGTTTCATCATAGCACTTGATGGTTTCTGCGAATGCAATTGAAGAAACTTTAAAAGTTCTTGAAATTGTTCACATTGACCGACCATGTCGTAAAGTAATGATGGACTGTAATTTGTCTTTGCTTATTTGAGCTGTTCTTGCCATAATAATATAGGGCTACCTTCTGTACCCACAAATTAACTTTTAAGAAGGCAACCTGTTAATTGAAATGTATTGGTTTAGAGAATGACAAGTGTGTGCAAAGCTGTCATCAAGGCAAAGGGTGGCTATTTGAAGAATCTCAAATCTCAAATATATTTAGATTTGTTTAACACTTTTTTGGTTACTACTATGTGTTATTTCATAGTTTTGATGTCTTCAATATTATTCTACCATGTAGAAAATAGTAAAAATAAAGAAAAACCCTTGAATGAGTAGGTGTTCTAAAACATCTGACCGGTAGTGTGCATTACATTGTGGTTGTGGATGCTGTTGAAAATGTTGATTGCATAGGGAAAGAAAGAGGAGCTAGCCATTGGGCTATCATGTCATTTCAGCCAGCACCTGACAGCACCAACCCTCTGCCTGACCTCACCAGTCATTTGAAGACTGATTGTGTTGACTAGTGATGTCTGTGCATGGTGTCCATGGTGCCTATAGCCTCACGCTGCCTCCCCAGTGAACCCACCTAGCCTCCAGGTCCCAGAAGGTCATGTCATCGCTGATCCAGGGGTTGGACGGTTCAATGGTTGACGCCAAAGGATCGTAGACCATGAACTGTTCCGTGTAGCCCATGAGGCTGTCTGCTACTTTGGACATTTTCATACAGTGTCTGTCCAGCTGGATGTTCAAGAAGGAAATCTGAGGGAGAAAATAATTAACGATGGCAGAATACGATAGTACCCGCATTACTCAGAAGTGAGCTGGAGTTATGAATGAGACAGACAGACAGCAGGAGATAATGGATAATGGCGGTGATAGTAATGACCTGTCAGGAGCATCACAGTGTGTTACCTCCTTCTGCACGTCCTCTCTGGTGGGCTTCCTGACCGGCTGGGACGGGAGGGACTGGTGGACTGGACTATGAGTCTGGGTGTCGTCTGTTACCCCATACACCGACTGGACAGGGACAGAATGGATATACATGTCTGTTATTGCTTATACGCTCACCCTCAACACAGGCACGTGCCGCACAGAACATATACATACATACACAAACAGATAGACCACTCACCACTAAAAGCCTTATTCCTTACCTTTTTCACCCTCTGTGGATTCTTCTCTCTACGGCACTTGCGAATGTCCATCTCTGTGGTATTTACACAGCCTGGCTGTAAGAGAGTTAGTTTCTAGGTCAGATTATAGTGGGTCACCAGGCAGTATCCTGCCCTAGCCTGGAGGCTAGACTTCATTCAACATTACAACCACAGAGGAGTTGGATAATACAGAACCCTGTGTAATTCAGGCTAACCCAGGCCACACTATACAACTAGACTGATAGAACCCTTTATTGTTCTAACAGTAGAGCCCTATGGGACTTTCACTGTAACACTCCCTGTACTCTCATCACATCCTCTCTCCAGCCCTCCCTCAGTCCCCAGAAACACTACCTCCTCTCAGCTCACCACCAACTCCCCTCAGCCCTCAGCTCACCACAGGGCGATGGACGTCCCAGAATGCCCTCTCTTGGCTGTCCAATATCTTCCTCTCCACCTTGTCCTTCTTCCTGTCAATCCTGAGGGTAGACGACAGAGGACAGAGACAGGTAAATAATGAGGGTAGGGGACAGAGGACAGAGACAGGTAAATACTGAGGGTAGATGACAGAGGACAGAGTCATGTAAATACTGAGGGTAGGGGACAGAGGACAGAGACAGGTAAATACTGAGGGTAGGGGACAGAGGACAGAGCCAGGTTGATACTGAGGGTAGGGGACAGAGGACAGAGCCAGGTTGATGCTGAGGGTAGACGACAGAGGACAGAGCCAGGTTGATGGTGAGGGTAGACGACAGAGGACAGAACCAGGTTGATGCTGAGGGTAGACGACAGAGGACAGAGACAGGTAAATACTGAGGGTAGGGGACAGAGGACAGAGACAGGTAAATACTGAGGGTAGGGGACAGAGGACAGAGCCAGGTTGATGCTGAGGGTAGACGACAGAGGACAGAGCCAGGTTGATGCTGAGGGTAGGGGACAGAGGACAGAGACAGGTAAATACTGAGGGTAGGGGACAGAGGACAGAGACAGGTAAATACTGAGGGTAGGGGACAGAGGACAGAGCCAGGTTGATACTGAGGGTAGGGGACAGAGGACAGAGACAGGTAAATACTGAGGGTAGGGGACAGAGACAGGTAAATACTGAGGGTAGGGGACAGAGGACAGACACAGGTAAATACTGAGGGTAGGGGACAGAGGAAAGAGCCAGGTTGATGCTGAGGGTAGACGACAGAGGACAGACACAGGTAAATACTGAGGGTAGGGGACAGAGGACAGAGACAGGTAAATACTGAGGGTAGGGGACAGAGGACAGAGACAGGTAAATACTGAGGGTAGACGACAGAGGACAGAGACAGGTAAATACTGAGAGTAGACGACAGAGGACAGAGACAGGTAAATACTGAGGGTAGACGACAGAGGACAAAGACAGGTAAATACTGAGGGTAGACGACAGAAGACAGAGCCAGGTTGATACTGAGGGTAGGGGACAGAGGACAGAGCCAGGTTGATACTGAGGGTAGGGGACAGAGGACAGAGACAGGTTGATACTGAGGGTAGACGACAGAAGACAGAGACAGGTGAATACTGAGTGTAGGGGACAGAGGACAGAGACAGGTTGATGCTGATGGTAGACGACAGAGGACAGAGACAGGTGAATACTTAGGGTAGCGGACAGAGGACAGAGACAGGTAAATACTGAGGGTAGGGGACAGAGCCAGGTTAATGCTGAGGGTAGACGACAGAGGACAGAGCCAGGTAAATACTGAGGGTAGACGACAGAGGACAGAGACTTGTAAATACTGAGGGTAGACGACAGAGGACAGAGACAGGTAAATACTGAGGGTAGACGACAGAGGACAGAGACAGGTAAATACTGAGGGTAGACGACAGAGGACAGAGACAGATAAATACTGAGGGTAGAGGACAGAGGACAGAGACAGGTAAATACTGAGGGTAGGGGACAGAGGACAGAGACAGGTAAATACTGAGGGTAGGGGACAGAGGACAGAGCCAGGTTGATGCTGAGGGTAGACGACAGAGGACAGAGCCAGGTTGATGCTGAGGGTAGGGGCCAGAGGACAGAGACAGGTAAATACTGAGGGTAGGGGACAGAGGACAGAGAAAGGTAAATACTGAGGGTAGGGGACAGAGGACAGAGACAGGTTGATGCTGAGGGTAGACGACAGATGACAGAGACAGGTGAATACCTAGGGTAGGGGACAGAGGACAGAGACAGGTAAATACTGAGGGTAGGGGACAGAGCCAGGTTGATGCTGAGGGTAGACGACAGAGGACAGAGACAGGTACATACTGAGGGTAGGGGACAGAGGACAGAGACAGGTTGATACTGAGGGTAGACGACAGAGGACAAAGACAGGTAAATACTGAGAGTAGACGACAGAGGACAGAGACAGGTAAATACTGAGGGTTGACGACAGAGGACAGAGACAGGTAAATACTGAGGGTAGGGGACAGAGGACAGAGACAGGTAAATACTGAGGGTAGGGGACAGAGGACAGAGACAGGTAAATACTGAGGGTAGAGGACAGAGGACAGAGACAGGTAAATACTGAGGGTAGGGGACAGAGGACAGAGACAGGTAAATACTCAGGGTAGGGGACAGAGGACAGAGACAGGTAAATACTGAGGGTAGGGAACAGAGGACAGAGACAGGTAAATACTGAGGGTAGGGGACAGAGGACAGAGACAGGTTGATGCTGAGGGTAGACGACAGAGGACAGAGCCAGGTTGATACTGAGTACACAGATAGATGTGTCACTCTTATTTAGAGACCCGAGGAGAGTAAAAGCTCGAAGTGTAGGTCACAACCTGTCTCGTTGCTTCATCAAGCAATCTGTGGTATGGCCGCTGGTAGGGTACAACTCTTACATAACTGACATTTTCTGATAAGTGCTTGGTGGCCTATTTCTCTCTGAATTTAGCAGAGCTTAATGTATAATCTCTTACCTCTACCTAACAACAGTAAATACTTAGTGCTCAGACTATAATAATTTGAAAGGTTCATCGTGACCTTTTTGAATTTCCTGATATCGTGTTGAATAGACTGTATCTGATCTGCGCTGTGTTTACAAATGTCAACCAGCAGATGGAGGCGTAATAGAAGGAACATTGATAAAAGACAAAGATTAAAAGGTCACCTAGAAAGTAACCTAGGGGTATGCATCTGACTCTCTATAGTCATCTGCATCAGTGAATGAGACATAGGGAGTTCACTGACATATGGCACAATAGACAACGTATTAATATATACGTTGTGTATGTTCTTTTGCCTAGTTACTGTCCACTCACTTGACCTGTGCCTCAGCTTGCATGAAGATGAACTCCCACTTCCTGGCGAAGGCCCTCTGCAGTCGAGCCAGGTTCTCCTGTAAGATCCCCCAATCATAGAGACATGAGGGGTGAGAGTAAACCAGTGAAGGTTCTTTGGTAATTACATTGCTATAATGCATAACTCTCTTACTGCATAAAGCTAGCCATCTCAGCTTAATCAGCAAGTAATATCACGGCTGTTGTAATTTGCACGTAATAATGCCATCTGCTCGGCACATGAGCAATGCCACCATCTGTTGTACCTGCACATATTCACTGAAAATACCTATTTCTTTAATGTGGGGAAAACAACACTCTGACCCGACCACCAAACCTATAGAGCATGAAATAGACTAGAGCTCAGGGGCATGGCATGTGATCTGAGAGAAGCTGTAGTTGTGTAGATGATAGCTTGGTTTAACAGGTCTGTAGTGTATAGATAGTGTACTGACGACGGTTCCAGTAGGGTGAATAGGGCACTCACAGCCTCGTAGTCAGCTAGCTCCAACCTGGCCTTGTTCTGCATGGTGCGCTTGCACAGGTAAATGGCTGCAGAGGAGAGAAGTAGTCAGTTACTAGCTGCTGCTTGACAGACCTTTTTGTGACGTTGCCAAACAAATGCCACAGATGATGCATCAACATTTGTGTGAGTGTAGTTTACCTCTTGTAAACAAATGCCACCCATTCAGTTTCCACCTGAGTAAATCTCTACTGATCAGAGTGTTGCGAGCAATATTTAATGAAACCGTTGGCATCTTTTGTCATTTACACTATCAGGCTGGAGAAATGTCATGCGAACATGAAAGCCTGGAGATTTACAATATATATTTTTATTTATTTAACTAGGTAAGTCAGTTAAGAACAAATTCTTATTTACAATGACTGCCTGCTTTGTTCAGGTGCAGAACAAAATATTTTTATCTTGTCAGCTCCAGTATTCGATCTAGCACTCTTCCGGTTACTAGTCCAATGCTCTAACCACTAGGCTACCTGCCGCCCCATGGGTCACCAGGGGCGGCAGGTAGCCTAGTGACAAAATAACGCCCCTATACCCTGGATGGCTAATCTAGCGCTGCAAGCTTAGGGGTGAGATGAGATCCTCCTGGACAAATAGTGGGATGCATTACAGAGTGGGCCACTCAATCAATAATGGGTGTGAGACAACAGATCCATAGTCTGTGTTTACACTGTAGGCAGGAGGACATGACACAGTCTGGGCCAGACACTCTGCACTGAGCAGGATTATAGGCTAGGCTGGCAGGGAGGGGGGGGGGCATCAGGGGGAAAATGAGTTTATGCACGGATAATTAAATGTCAGAGGCAATATTTAGACACATTTTGAGCGGAGTTCAGTAATATTTTTGAAATTCCACCCCTATGGAACCCAAACTATCTTACCATAGTCTGTGTTTTCAGGTTCCCAACAATTAGAGGGCCAGAAGTATGGAGCCTGAGGAGGAAAGTGGAGACATCATAAAACTATTCATCATCTTAAGAACATTTAAACATCCAAGCATCTGCCCTCTCTATAGTTTTTCTAATGTTGATGCAGACAATTTCCCCCACACTGTCTCTAGCAGCAGTGTTTGAAGTTTCTCTCAGCTAGCATTGCTTTTTATGTGGATCTGAATGTCAAATAATGAGGTTTTAAACATATTTCCGGGGCCCAGTTATTTTGAAGGTTTGAATATGCATGTTGTGTCCAGTCCACCCTGGCTCATAGCCCTGACTTCTGTTGAGACGAAGATGCTGGAGAAAATAAAACCATCCAAACTCTCTGTTCCTACCTTTTCCTCTCTAAGAACATTAACAAGTTAAAAGAAGATGAGTGACCTGATGATCAATTACCTTCTTGTGCTCTGCATAACTATCTAGGGAAGAACCGTATCTATATTCTCCATTCATATTTCATCAACTATTGCAATTGATATTTCAGATTCACAGTTCATTCCATAGTGCATAAATAAATTATTTCTCAGATCTATCGTGCATTCTTAATGACGAGCGGAATTAGAACACAGAGACGTTCCACGACATGATATTTCATCTCCAATATCACTCATAATTAGTTTCAGAACAAAAGGAAATCAAGATGAATGAGATCTGAATATGTGTCAGAATTGACACATCTAACATACAGGTTAAAAACTTCTTATGGCTGCAACCCTGTTAAAGGGATTGATATGACAACAGCCAGTGAAAGTGCAGAGCGCCAAATTCAAACAACAGAAATCTCATAATTAACACACCTCAAACATACATGTATCTTATACCATTTTAAAGGTAATCTTGTTGTTAATCCCACCAAAGTGTCCAATTTCAAATAGGCTTTACAGCGAAAGCACCACAAACTATTATGTTAGGTCACCGCCAAGTCACAGAAAAATTCAGCCATTTTCCAGATAAAGAGAGGAGTCACAAAAAGCACAAATAGAGATAAAATTAATCACTAACCTTTGATGATCTTCATCAGATGACACTCATAGGACTTCATGTTACACAATACATATATGTTTTGTTCGATAAAGTGCATATTAATATAAAAAAATCTCAGTATACATTGACGCGTTACGTTCACTACTTCCAAAAACATCCAGTGATATTGCAGAGAGCCACATCATTTTACAGAAATACTCATCATAAATGTTGATGAAAACAAAATTGTTAGACATGAAAATATAGATACACTTCTCCTTAATGCAACCGCTGTGTCAGATTTCAAAAGAACTCTACGGAAAAAGCAAACCATAAATCTGAGTACAGATTTCAGACAACAAAGCAGCCAAAAATATATCTGCTATATTGGGTAGTCAACAGAAGTCAGAAATAGCATTATAAATATTCGCTTACCTTTGATGATCTTCATCAGAATGCACTCCCAGGAATCCCAGTTCCACATTAAATGTTTGATTTAGTTCGATAATGTCCATCATTTATGTCCAAAGAGCTACTTTTGTTAGCACGTTTGGTAAACAAATCAAAAGTCATGAAGCGCGTTCCCTAGTTGCAGACGAAATGTCAAAAAGTTCTGTTACTGTCCGTAGAAACTTGTCAAACTAAGTATGGAATCAATCTTTAGGATGTTTTTAACATAAAACGTCAATAATGTTCCAACCGGAGAATTCCTATGTCTGTAGAAAAGTAATGGAACGAGAGCTAACTCTCTCGTGACCACGCCTCAGAGCCTGTGGCAATCTGCCAGACACCTGGCTCAAACAGCCCTTATGAGCCCCCACTTCACAGCAGAATCCTCAAACAAGTTTCTAAAGACGGTTGACATCTAGTGGAAGCTTTAGAAAGTGCAACATAACCAATATCCCACTGTGTATTCAATAGGGGGTGGGTTGAAAATCGACCAACCTCAGATTTCCCACTTCCTGTTTGGATTTCTTCTCAGGTTTTTGCCTGCCATATGAGTTCTGTTATACTCACAGACATCATTCAAACAGTTTTATAAACTTCAGTGTTTTATATCCAGTACTAATAATATGTATATATTAGCAACTGGGACTGAGGAGCAGGCTGTTTACTCTGGGCACCTTTCATCCAAGCTACTCAATACTGCCCCTGCAGCCATAAGAAGTTATTAACGTATACTTTGCTGCTGAATGAAGATTGATAGATAAACAGAGATTCATCTACTCTGTCTATTACCAAACTGCTTCAACAACATTTTATGACGTGAGTCTGCTTGCCCTGAAACATCACAGATTTGTCTCAAAGCACAGCAGGAAGTTGTCATTAAAAGTGGGGCTTCCAAAAAGACACAGCAGCTATTTATAGCATAGTGTACCCACACAGCCTCTGTGACTCCTCAGTGCTGGCACAGACACATCAAATATATTCAACAGGTCATGCAGGTCCTCTTTTAAATGGCAATGATGACGCTCGCTTGTTGCACCATGACATAGCATCAGAGAAAGGGTATTTTTAGTTCCATTGAATATGGGTGACACACACGCACACATCCACCTTCCAGAAAAAAAGGACATAATGTGTTTTAATCTGAGGAAAAGAAGCGTGGCTAAATGGACTCTGGTAGATTGGGGGGAGGACTGGGATGGGTGGGTGACACAGGACAAGTGCTGAGGAAGAGAGGAGTGCTAGCCCAATGCTTCCCAAAGAGAGCTGCCCCCAGCTGTGATTAGCCTGCTAATCAGTCAGCCATAGTGACTCATTCTTCTGGAGCCTTTTAGCAGGACCAGGAACCATTCAGCCTCCACTACACTGTAACATACTGTACTGTATGTCATGATGCACGGCCCTGACAGTACATTAGATTACCTCGAGGACGGAACAGCAATGCCAGTGTAGCGACGTGTCGTTTTAATGTCTTGTGTTGAACATTGTGGAACATCCTTTTTCTGTCTGTCTATAATGCTGAACTTTTATGGGCTACTGACTTCCTCCAAGCTCTTAATTCAAGTCAAAGGGCATTGCCCCATGTGGTGCGGCAGGTAGCCTACTGGTTAGAGCGTTGAGCCAGTAACTGAAAGGTTGCTAGATCGAATCCCTGAGCTGACTAGGTAAACATCTGGTGTTCTGCCCCTGAGCAAGGCAGTTAACCCACTGTTCACAAGGGTGCCGAAGACATGGATGTCAATTAAGGCAGCCCCTTGCACCTCTTTGATTTAGAGGGGTTGGCTTGAATGCAGAAGACACATTTCAGTTGAATACATTCAGTTGGACAACTAGGTTTCTCCCTTTCCTAAAGCAAGTGAAATTGATAATAAACAAAAGTAAAAAATAAACATTACACTCAGAAACATTTCAAAGGAATAGAGACATTTAAAATGTCATACTATTGCTATTCTCTCTCTCTCAATTCAATCTTTCTCTCTTTACGATAAAAGTTAATAAAAGTGGCCCTTCACACCTAGGTGCCACACTATGTGACCTCACGGGACTAGAAAAAGCACTACCCCCCCCCCCTCTCTCTGTCATAGCCCTTATCCTCTTATTCCGCTGGACCTCTCAAACCTCAGGAGGCTGAAGAAATTTGTCTTGTCACAAAAGCACTCACAAACTTTTACAGATGCACAATCGAGAGCATCCTGTCGGGCTGTATCACCGCCTGGTACGGCAACTGCTCCGCCCACAACCGTAAGGCTTTTCAGAGGGTAGTGAGGTCTGCACAACGCATCACCGGGGGCAAACTACCTGCCCTTCGGGACACCTACACCACCCGATGTCACAGAAAGGCCATAAAGATCATCAAGGACAAGGACAACAACCACAATCACCCGAGCCACTGCCTGTTCACCCCGCTATCATTCAGAAGGCGAGGTCAGTACAGGTGCATCAAAGCAGGGACAGAGAGACTGAAAAACAGCTTCTATCTCAAGGCCATCACAAACATTGAGTGGCTGCTGCCAACATACTGACTCAACTCCAGCCACTTTAATAATGGAAAAATTGATGTAAAAAATGTATCACTAGCCACTTTAAACAATGCCACTTAATATAATGTTTACATACCCTACATTATTCATCTCATATGTATATACTGTACTCGATACCATCTACTGCATCTTGCCTATGCCGTTCTGTACCATCAATCATTTTATTTTTTATTTTCATTTTACCTTTATTTAACTAGGCAAGTCAGTTAAGAACACATTCTTATTTTCAATGATGGCCTAGGAACAGTGGGTTAACTGCCTGTTCAGGGGCAGAACGACAGATTTGTACCTTGTCAGCTCGGGGGTTTTAACTTGCAACCTTCCGGTTACTAGTCCAACGCTCTAACCACTAGGCTACCCTGCCGCCTCATTCATATATTTGTATGTACATATTCTTCATCCCTTTACACTTGTGTGTATAAGGTAGTTGTTGTGAAATTGTTAGGTTAGATTACTCGTTGGTTATTACTGCATTGTCGGAACTAGAAGCACAAGCATTTTGCTACACTCGCATTAACATCTGTTAACCATGTGTATGTGACAAATAAAATAGGATTTGATTTGATTTGATTTTGAGGGGGGTAGAAGGACCTCCATCTCCAGCAGGCTGACCACAGCGCCTGGACCTTTGCTTTTAATGGAAAGAACTGGTGAACTGATAAGTTAGGGGAAATACATTTTAGGGAATAGTACCTGTAATCCAGTACAGAAATTGGGACGGAAGAACCCATGCACTAATCAGTCTTAGAAGGAGGCTTAGTCCTTAAAGGGCTAGTGTAGCCTGAATGGTGCATTTAAGCGAAGCTTCTTCAAGGAAAGGAAGAGCCAGCTGACAAAGTAACCAGGGACACAACCCAAACGAGCAGTCCATGAGGGACCATCCAAACTCAGCAGAAACAAGCAAGAAACCACCACCAAGGAGCGGGTTGAGAGTTTCAAGATCCTCTGTTCCACATCACCAACAGACTATCATGGTCCAAACACACCAAGACAATCGTGAATAGGGCACAACAATGCCTTTCCCCATCAGGACACTGAAAAGATTTGGCATGGGTCCCCAGATCATCAAAATGTTATACAGCTGCACCATCGAGAGCATCCTGGTTGCATCACCGCCTGGTATGGAAACTGCTCGGCATCTGACCGTAAGGCGCTACAGAAGGTAGTGCGTACAGCCTAATAAATCACTAGGGCCAAGCTTCCTGCCATCCAGGACCTATATACTAGGCGGTGTCAGAGTAAGGCCCAAAAAATGGTCAAAGTCTCCAGTCACCAGTCATAGACTGTTCTCTCTGTTACCACACGGCAAGCGGTACCTGAGCGCCAAGTCTAGGTCCAAAAGGCTCCTTAATTAACAGCTTCTACCCCCAAGCCATAAGACTGCTGAACAATTAATCAAATGGCCACCCGGACTATTTACATAGTAATAAGTGTACACACTACCCTACACCAGATTGCGGGATGCTGTGAGTAGATCTGCAACACTGTACATTGTGCCTCTCCAATTGGTATAATCTATTATAGCAATATTGATATCTATATTTATTACATAGTGATAATACTCAACCATATCTCAAGTGATTTAACCACAGGTTAAGGGAGTAAATTATGGCAGTGAGAGGAGACTGATTAGGCAAACATTTCCAAAGCGGTGTGTCCAGACTGATTAGGCAAACATTTCCAAAGCGGTGCGTCCAGACTGATTAGGCAAACATTTCCAAAGCGGTGCGTCCAGACTGATTACAACGCTTGACCTGTATAGTGAGGATCAGACTACTAGAGGAATCTCTCACATCAGTGGCTCCGTTAGAACATATTCTCCCCTGGTTATTTCTGCTTTAGAGCGTAAAGTGACCAGCCACAAGGTAATGAGGCTACTGTTCTGTTCTGGACAGTTCACAGGGATCATTTCTCCACTCCTTTGCCTTCATGTGATAATGGTCATGACACATGTTATGGTTGGTGGTTTGGACAGTAAATCCAGTTTAGGACCACTAAGGATGGTAGGTATACTGGTGCCTGAAAATATCATGGTAGCTTACCTGGAAGCGGTATAAGGTCCCATCATCTTTGAGAGTGAGGACGTGGTCGGAGATGGGGAAGAGGTAACCCTGGGCAGCAATCAGGCTCCCTAAATGGATGGCTTCAGCTGCAGGAGCGAGAACAGGATACTAACGCTGAGTAGAGAAAAATGGCTTCCCTTTTTAATGCTTGAGTAGAGGCTGAGAACAGTGGTCATCCCTGTGTAATATGGCTGTGTACGTAGCAGGCATACCTGAGTCCTCAATTGAGAGGTTTTTCACCAGCCACAGGACAATGTCTGCTCCTGGTATTCAAAAGAGAAGAATGGTTGACAGTGACATTGAAATAGCATTGTACACACAGAAAGCCTCTACACAAAATATGCAACAGTCCTTGAACTGGTCTCCCCTTAACAATCTATTACTTTTAGCTTACAGCACAGCTACAATACTGACATAGTCGACCAATCAGCCTGTTATCCACCCTTAGTAACTTTTGGAAAAAATAGTATTTGACCAGATAAAATGCTATTTTACAGTAAATAAATGAACAACATTATCCAGGGCAGCTGTCCAGGCCCTTTACTTTTTTAAATCTTTACTTATGACCTGCCACTGGCTCTGAGTAAAGCCTGTGTGTCTACTGTGTGTATGCGGGTGACTCAACACTATACACGTCAGCTACTACAGCGAGTGAAATCACTGCAACACTTAACAAAGAGCTGCAGTTAGTTTCAGAGTGGCTGGCAAGAAATAAGTTAGTCCTAAATATTTCAAAAACGAAAAACATTGTATTTGGGACTAATCATTCACTAAACCCTAAACCTCAACAAAATCTTGAGTAATGTGGAAATTGAGCAAGATGAGGAGACTAAACTGCTTCGAGTAACCCTGGATTGTGAACTGTTATGGTCAAAACATATTGATGCAACAGTAGCTAAGATTGGGAGAGGTCTGTCCATAATACGTCTAAAATAAAGTACTGCTGTGCCTTCTTAACAACAATATCAACAAGGCGGGTCCCTAGTTTTATCACACATGGACTACTGCCCAGTCGTGTGTGCAAGTGCCACAAAATGGGACTTGGGAAAATTACAACTGGCCCAGAACAAGGCAGCATGGCTGGCCCTTAAATGTGCACATAGAGCTAACATTAATAATATGCATGCCAATCTCTCATGGCTCAAAGTAGAGGAGAGATTGACTTCGTCACTGCTTGTTTTCGTAAGAAGTATTGACATGTTGAATGAACCGAGCTGTCTGTTTAAACTACCAGCACACAGCTCAGACACCCATGCATACCCCACAAGACATGCCACCAGAGGACTCTTCACAATCCCCAAGTCCAGAACAGACAATGGGAGGCGCACAATACTACAGTACATAGAGCCATGTGCACATGGAACTCAATTCCACATCAAGTAACTCACTAAGATCAGATTTGAAAAAATATAAAAAATACACCTTATGGAACAGTAGGAACTGTGAAGAGTCAAACACAGAGGTACAAACCCACATAACATACACACGATACACACATGTACACCTGGATTGTTATAGTAGAGTAGTGACACGAGGGCACACACTTAATGTATTGTGAAATCTGTTGCAAAATGTATTTTAGTGTTTAGAAATGCTATTATAATGTCTATAAATGCCTTACTTTTTGCTGGACCCCAGGAAGAGTAGCAGCTGCCTTGGCAGCAGCTAATGGGGATCCATAATAAATACAAATACAAATGCCCTTGGCTAAGGCTGAATGTGGCATAGGTGAGCAGGTGTTTGCAGGAACAATTCAAACGGAACAATGTGATCTTGGACTAACAATAGGCAGGAAACCAGGTCTTTTGTCTAACTCCTGGACAGCAACATATTTGGCACAATGCTAGCACTTGGGAGTGAGGAGTGAGACTGAGAGAGTCAAGTGTGACACAGCAGGCCTAGGGAGACATGTGAGGGGGTGAGTCACACTCAGAGAGCATCCCCCCACCCACTCCCCACCAGCCCCATAGATACTGTTGACTCTGTTGACTCACAAGCTAACACACATACACCAGCCAAAACTGTCTTACTCACTCACACTGCCCCCTTAAACCATGTCACCCAACACACAACCAGCCACACTGCATAATGACAAGGGCAGCGACATACCAGACATCCCATCAGGCTTCTCTGCCAAAACCTTACGGGCTGAGACTGCCTCATCTGTCCCAATCTGCAGAGGCAGCAATTCAAATGAGCCTGAAAGGTCATATTTGCTTTAATGATTCTGACTCCTTCTCTCTCTCTGCTGAGCCACACTGAGTCATATCTCTCTCTCTCTCTCTCTCTGCCTCTCTCTCTGCCTCTCTCTCACGTACACACATGCTGAACATGCAGCAAGCACGCTCACACACACACACACACACACACACACACACACACACACACACACACACACACAGCTGGTCACCTGATACCACACTGGGGATCTTGGACAGGAAGCTCTTGACAGTTCGGATGGCCACCCCTCCTGCCTTCTCATCCTGTATCCGCATAATGACGTCTTCAATCTACCAGGGAGAGGAGAAACAACACAAGTGATCAGGGTTAGAGCACGAACTAAAACTTCCACAGTTTCTCCATAAAAAGTATTCATTTTCATATTATAATCCAATGTTGATGGGGATTACTTGTTGTGTGCTGTGGCCTGCAAAAAAAGGTCTGTTTATTGAGCCACACAGTTCCCACGGTAACAAGGCACTCCAATGGGAAGACGTTGAGGAAGTCTGTCAGAGTGATTCCTCAGAGGCTAAGATAAACATCACAACTCAAATGCAGTGAGCTCCCCACCACATCACACACCAGCAGCCTCACTCTACAGTCAGCCAATATCACTCGCACTGACACATTATGCACACATTTATAGCTCCTTGCAGCAGAGGTTTGCGTTAAGGTGGAGAAGCTTAATAAGGGCTATGTGGTGTGAAAACCTTGGCCTGGTTGTCAGGTCAGGTATGATGTGACTAGGATTAGTGTGTAAAACCTGATCTGCCAATGTCACACCACAAGGCTCCCAAGCACCACAAGCCCCGACTGATGGACTCTCAAACCAGAAATTCACACCAAATGATTTAGTACACTCATTATTATCCAGAGCCCACCTCACCTTGTGCTCACTGGCCATTAAATCCTTCATTTTGTGGCAAACACACATACACACACTGACTGCAACAAAGCTGATTATGCTCGAATGAATTCAAAATCCTGATTGTGTGCAAAAGCATATTTGATTTGGCTGCTCCCTTCACTTCCCCATCTCAGAAGGGTAATCTGTATTTATCTGCACTGTTAAATGGGAGATGGCATGGTAGTCAGGAGTCAGAAACAATCAGAAAACACTCTTTATCAGTCATTTGCATAGAGCCCTATAGGGAACAGTGATAAAGTCAAGCAATTCTCTGTTGTGTGCCATTGCCATTCCAGCATGTTCCTGACCCCCTTCTCTTCCTCTCCTCTCATCCATCATTTAAACTGACACATTTGCACGTGTGAAGTCGATCCGTCAGCCTCCTTAGCTTCAGAATGTCATCTCTGAGCAAGCAAGCGCACCAAGAGCCAACTGCCTCCTCTCCTCAGTGGTTGCAGCAGGTTGCAGTTGCACAGCATGCCTCAGTACTGTGTACTCACAAGGACAACTATAGAGATGTGCAGCATTCTGGCCAATACAATTCACACGCCAAGGACAGTAAAGTAAGACTGCACAGCTTTTCAACAAGTGTAAACAACCAGGAGGAACAATCACAAGTAGACCCAATCAGCATGTCTGTCTATGGCTATCATCTCCTTGCCAACCAGCGTTGTGTTAAGTAGATTACGCAGGCCCTCAAGTTGTCGATATTATATTTAAAAAATATATAGATATATTTCACCTTTATTTAACCAGGTAGGCTAGTTGAGAACAAGTTCTCATTTGCAACTGCGACCTGGCCAAGATAAAGCAAAGCAGTTCGACACATACAACAACACAGAGTTACACATAGAATAAACAAACATACAATCAATAATACAGTAGGAAAATCTATATAAATCAAATCAAATCTAATTTATTTGTCACATACACATGGTTAGCAGATGTTAATGCGAGTGTAGCGAAATGCTTGTGCTTCTAGTTCCGACAACGCAGTAATAACCAACGAGTAATCTAACCTAACAATTCCAAAACTACTACCTTATACACACAAGTGTAAAGGGATAAAGAATATGTACATAAAGATATGAATGAGTGATGGTACAGAACGGCATAGGCAAGATGCAGTAGATAGTATCGAGTACAGTATATACATATACAGATGAGATGAATAATGTAGGGTATGTAAACATTATATTAAGGAGCATTGTTTAAAGTGGCTAGTGATATATTTGACATCAATTTCCATCAATTCCCATTATAAAAGTGGCTGGAGTTGAGTCAGTGTGTTGGCAGCAGCAACTCAATGTGAGTGGTGGATGTTTAACAGTATGATGGCCTTGAGATAGAAGCTGTTTTTCAGTCTCTCGGTCCCAGCTTTGATGCACCTGTACTGACCTCGCCTTCTGGATGATAGCGGGGTGAATAGGCAGTGGCTCGGGTGGTTGTTGTCCTTGATGATCTTTATGGCCTTCCTGTGACATCGGTTGGTGTAGGTGTCCTGGAGGGCAGGTAGTTTGCCCCCGGTGATGCGTTGTGCAGACCTCACTACCCTCTGGAGAGCCTTACGGTTGTGGGCGGAGCAGTTGCCGTACCAGGCGGTGATACAATCCGACAGGATTCTCTCGATTGTGCATCTGTAGAAGTTTGTGAGTGCTTTTGGTGACAAGCCGAATTTCTTCAGCCTCCTGAGGTTGAAGAGGCGCTGCTGCGCCTTCTTCACGATGCTGTCTGTGTGGGTGGACCAATTCAGTTTGTCTGTGATGTGAACGCCGAGGAACTTAAAACTTACTACCCTCTCCACTACTGTCCCATCGATGTGGATAGGGGGGTGCTCCCTCTGCTGTTTCCTGAAGTCCACAATCATCTCCTTAGTTTAGTTGACTTTGAGTGTGAGGTTATTTTCCTGACACCACACTCCGAGGGCCCTCACCTCCTCCCTGTAGGCCGTCTCGTCATTGTTGGTAATCAAGCCTACCACTGTAGTGTCGTCCGCAAACTTGATGATTGAGTTGTAGGCGTGCGTGGCCACGCAGTCGTGGGTGAACAGGGAGTACAGGATAGGGCTCAGAACGCACCCTTGTGGGGCCCCAGTGTTGAGGATCAGCGGGGTGGAGATGTTGTTACCTACTCTCACCACCTGGGGGCGGCCCGTCAGGAAGTCCAGTACCCAGTTGCACAGGGCGGGGCCGAGACCCAGGGTCTCGAGCTTGATGACGAGTTTGGAGGGTATTATGGTGTTAAATGCTGAGCTGTAGTCGATGAACAGCATTCTCACATAGGTATTCCTCTTGTCCAGATGGGTTAGGGCAGTGTGCAGTGTGGTTGAGATTGCATCGTCTGTGGACCTATTTGGGCGGTAAGCAAATTGGAGTGGGTCTAGGGTGTCAGGTAGGGTGGAGGTGATATGGTCCTTGACTAGTCTCTCAAAGCACTTCATGATGACGGAAGTGAGTGCTACGGGGCGGTAGTCGTTTAGCTCAGTTACCTTAGCTTTCTTGGGAACAGGAACAATGGTGGCCCTCTTGAAGCATGTGGGAACAGCAGACTGGGATAAGGATTGATTGAATATGTCCGTAAACACACCAGCCAGCTGGTCTGCGCATGCTCTGAGGGCGCGGCTGGGGATGTCGTCTGAGCCTGCAGCCTTGCGAGGGTTAACACGTTTAAATGTTTTACTCACATCGGCTGTAGTGAAGGAGAGTCCTCATGTTTTGGTTGCGGGCCGTGTCAGTGGCACTGTATTGTCCTCAAAGCGGGCAAAAAAGTTATTTAGTCTGCCTGGGAGCAAGACATCCTGGTCCGTGACGGGGCTGGTTTTATTTTTGTAATCCGTGATTGACTGTAGACCCTGCCACATACCTCTTGTGTCTGAGCCGTTGAGTTGCGACTCTACTTTGTCTCTATACTGACGCTTAGCTTGTTTGATTGCCTTGCGGAGGGAATAGCTACACTGTCTGTATTCGGTCATGTTTCCGGTCACCTTGCCCTGGTTAAAAGTAGTGGTTCGCACTTTCAGTTTCACGCAAATGCTGCCATCAATCCACGGTTTCTGGTTTGGGAATGTTTTAATCGTTGCTATGGGAACATATCCCAGTCCAGTGCGGAACATATCCCAGTCCACGTGATGGAAGCAGTCTTGAAGCGTGGAATCAGATTGGTCGGACCAGCGTTGAACAGACCTCAGCGCGGGAGCTTCTTGTTTTAGATTCTGTCTGTAGGCAGGGAGCAACAAAATGCAGTCGTGGTCAGCTTTTCCGAAAGTGCAAGTAGACAACGGACCTGATAGGACAGCTAGAGCCTCTGCTCTTTTCTGTCCATAAAAAACAATTGGATTGGTGGAAGAGGCAGGGCAGGCCAGGAGCAAGGAAGGAGGGTGTGGTCAAGCAAGGCATCCCCCGAGGCTGAATGCCCTAAGGTTTTTATCAGAACGGTCGTAGATTAGTTTAGCCTTTTTGCTTTTCCCGACATGAGTTTGTGGTGTTTTGTTTTAAAAATAGAAGTAAAAATAAAAATAAAATAAAAAAAGAAGTAAAAAAGTAAAAAATAAATAAATAAGGGATAAAAAAAACGGCATTAAAATTATAGCTCACAGCTGTGCATGGGAGAGGGTTGGTGGCGCTAAGGAGTGCATTCACATATATCTACACATTTTCATACACACAATTTTTGTTTTTGTTTGTATTTTGTATTTTTGTATTTTTTCTTCCTCTCTTCTAGGTCAGCTTCAGCATTATGGACATGGGTGTATCTGTGGTCCATTTGGCCTGTCCCACGGCTTCCTTCCAAAAGGAGGGCGGGGGAGGGCCTTATATGCGTCGCGGAAGTTAGAATAGCAATGATCCAAGGTTTTACCAGCCCTGGTTGCGCAATCGATATGCTGATACAATTTAGGGAGTCTTGATTTCAGATTAGCCTTGTTAAAATCCCCAGCTACAATGAATGCAGCCTCAGAATATGTGGTTTCCAGTTGGCAAAGATTCAAATAAAGTTTGTTCAGAGCCATCGATGTGTCTGCTTGGGGGAGAATATATACGGCTGTGATTATAATCGAAGAGAATTCCCTTGGTAGATAATGCGGTCGACATTTGATTGTGAGGAATTCTAAATCAGGTGAACAGAAGGACTTGAGTTCCTGTATGTTGTTGTGACCACACCACGTCTCGTTAACCATAAGGCATACACCCCCGCCCCTCTTCTTACCAGAAAGATATTTGTTTCTGACGGCGCGATGCGTGAAGAAACCAGCTGGCTGCACCTTTTCCGTTAGTGTCTCTCGAGTGAGCCATGTTTCCGTGAAGCAAAGAACGTTACAGTCTCTGATGTCCCTCTGGAATGCTATCCTTGCTCGGATTTCATCAACTTTGTTGTCAAGAGACTGGACATTGGCGAGAAGTATGCTAGGGAGTGGTGCACGATGTGCCCGTCTCCGGAGCCTGACCAGAAGACCGCTTCGTTTCACTCTTTAACGACGTCTTTGTTATGGGTCGCAGGCTGGGATCCATTCCGTTGTCCTGGGTGAAAGGCAGAACACAGGACCCGCTTCGGGAAAGTCATATTCCTGGTCGTACTGATGGTGAGTTGACGTTACAGCATGTGCAAATGAGGTAGGATAAGAGAGGTAAGGCAATAAATCGGCCATGGTGGCAAAGTAATTACAATATAGCAATTAAACACTGGAATTGTAGGACGTGCAGAGGATGAATGTGCAAGTTGAGATACTGGGGTGCAAAGCAGCAAGATAAATAAATAAATACAGTATGGGGACGAGGTAGAATGGATGAGCTATTTACAGATGAGCTATGTACAGGTGCAGTGATCTGTGAGCTGCTCTGACAGCTGGTGCTTAAAGATAGTGAGGGAGGTAAGAGTCTCCAGCTTCAGAGATTTTTGCAGTTCGTTCCAGTCATTGGCAGCAGAGAACTGGAAGGAGAGGCAGCCAAAGGAAGAATTGGCTTTGGGGGTGACCAGTGAGATATGCCTGCTGGAGCGCGTGCTACGGGTGGGTGCTGCTTTGGTGATCAGTGAGCTGAGATAAGGCGGGGCTTTACCTAGCAGAGACTTGTAGATTACCTGGAGCCAGTGGGTTTGGCGACGAGTATGAAGCGAGGGCCAGCCTACGAGAGCATACAGGTCGCAGTGGTGTGTAGTATATGGGGCTTTGGTGACAAAACGGATGGCACTGTGATAGACTGCATCCAATTTGTTGAGTAGAGTGTTGGAGGCTATTTTGTAAATGACATTGCCAAAGTCGAGGATCGGTAGGATGTTCAGTTTTACGATGTATGTTTGGCAGCATGAGTGAAAGATGCTTTGTTGCGAAATAGGAAGCCGATTTTAGATTTTATTTTGGATTGGAGATGTTTAATGTGAGTCTGGAAGGAGAGTTTACAGTCTAAACAGACACCTAGGTGTTGTCCACATAAGTCAGAACTGTCCAGAGTAGTGATGCTGGACGGGTGGGCAGGTGCGGGCAGCGATCGATTGAAGAGCATGCATTTAGTTTTACTTGCATTTAAGAGCAGTTGGAGGCCACGGAAGGAGAGTTGTATGGCATTGAAACTCATCTGGAGGTTAGTTAACACAGTGTCCAAAGAAGGGCCAGAGGTATACAGAATGGTGTCGTCTGCGTAGAGGTGTATCAGAGAATCAGAGAAGAGAGTCAGCTCGAGAATTGAACCTTGTGGCCCCTCACAGAGACTGCCAGAGGTCCGGACAACAGGCCCTCCGATTTGGCATACTGAACTCTATCTGAGAAGTAGTTGGTGATCCAAGCGAGGCCGTCATTTGAGAAACCAAGGCTGTTGAGTCTGCCAATAAGAATGTTGTGATTGACAGAGTCGAAAGCCTTAGCCAGGTCGATGAATACAGCTGCACAGTAATGTCTCTTATCGATGGCAGTTATGATATCGTTTAGGACCTTGAGCGTGGCTAAGGTGCACCCATGACCAGCTCGGAAACCAGATTGCATAGCAGAGAAGGTACGGTGAGATTCGAAATGGTCAGTAATCTGTTTGTTAACTTGGCTTTCAAAGACCTTAGAAAGGCAGGGTAGAATAGATATAGGTCTGTAGCAGTTTGGGTCTAGAGTGTCTCCCCCTTTGAAGAAGGGGATGACCGAGGCAGCTTTCCAATCTTTGGGAATCTCAGACGATACGAAAGAGAGGTTGAACAGACTAGTAAATGGGATTGCAACAATTTTGGCAGATAGTTTTAGAAAGAGAGGGTCCATATTGTCTAGCCTGGCTGATTTGTAGGGGTCCAAATTTTGCAGCTCTTTCAGAATATCAGCTATCTGGATTTGTGGGAAGGAGAAGTGGGGGAGGTTTGGGCGAGTTGCTGTGGGGAGCGCAGGGCTGTTGACCGGGGTAGGGGTAGCCAGGTGGAAAGTATGGCCAACGGTAGAAAAATGCTTATTGAAATTCTCAATTATTGTGGATTTATCGGTAGTGACAGTGTTTCCTAGCCTCAGTGCAGTGGGCAGCTGGGAGGAGGTGCTCTTATTCTCCATGGACTTTACAGTGTCCCAGAACTTTTTTGAGTTTGTACTGCAGGATCCAAATTTCTATTTAAAAAAGCTAGCCGTAGCTTTCCTAACTGCCTGTGTATATTGGTTCCTAACTTCCCTGAAAAGATGCATATCACGGGGATATTCAATGCTAATGCAGAACACCACAGGATGTTTTTGTGCTGGTCAAGGGCAGACAGGTCTGGAGAGAACCAAGGGCTATATCCATTCCTGGTTCTACGTTTTTTGAATGGGGCATGCTTATTTAAGATGATGAGGAAGGCACTTTTAACGAATAACCAGGGATTGACGGAATGAGGTCAATATCCTTCCAGGGGTCCGGAGTGAGCTTCAGGAGTATCCCAGGAGCCCTAGCCGGGAGATGGGTCTAGCATGGGCTAGTGCCAGGCTAGTTGGTGCTAGCTCCGGGATGGAAATTTTAGCCAGTAGTAGTCAACCCGGGTTGCAGTTAGCTAGCTGCGATGATCCAGATGAAAACGTTCAGAGTTTGTGGTAGGAATCCGGGGATATGGAGAGAAAAATAGATCCGGTATGCTCTCGTTTGAAACGCGTTGTATGAACTGGCGAGAGCTTTCCGAGCTAAAGGTTAGCGGATGACCGCTAGCTGATTGATAGATGATAGCTGAAAGCTAGTTAGCTAGCTAGCTTCAGTTGAGGTATTCCAGTTTGGAGGTTACTAGAAATACTTTAGAAAAAAAACAGATCCACACCACACTGGGTGAGGCTGGTTGCCGGAGAGTATTTTGAAGTTGAGGTCTAGGAGAAATATTAAAAAGAATGCGAAGAAAAGATATAAAAATATATATGGGACACGACAAGACGCCATCTTGCAACAAAATATATATATACCTGAGCAACACATTTGAGATGCTTATGGATTTAATAATAGCCCTATAATGTTTCAGACCGAGGAGAGGAGGAGAAATAGTGAGGCAAGACAATTACAATTCTCTCACCATGAGTGTCTTCATATGAATTATTAAATGAAAGCTCATCCACAGAGAATTTCTGCCTTTACACAGACTGTGCTGTTGCTGTGCTGTTGATACCTCTTCACAGACTGCTCTTAGAGAGAGAGAGAGAGAGAGAGAGAGAGAGAGAGAGAGAGAGAGAGAGAGAGAGAGAGAGAGAGAGAGAGAGAGAGAGAGAGAGAGAGAGAGAGAGACCACACTGCATCAACTCTGTATTTTCAGAGAGAAGAAACAGAGATTTTACAGTATGCTACATTAACATTCCTGTCTTTAGCCGGTGTGTTGTGAGCAGAGACATTTTAGAATGGCACAATCAGTCCAACCATATTTACTGCCTTCCTGTGTATAAATACAAACCTTGAGACAAAACAATGGGGAAAAAGCTTAGAAACCATTTCCATTTTGTACAATGCAGTGCCTCTCCACACACCCTGAGAAAGTCAGTGAAAGGATTGAGTTATTTTGTTCTTGTGTAATAATGGATCTTGAACTCCATAACAGCATTTAAAATAACTCATTATCTCCCTATAGGATGACAGTGGACACGAAGTACTTGGCAGGGGTACAGAACCTTGCCGTATCTTTTCGCTATGGAAGCTAATGGTGTTTGCAGCTTGGTGTGGAGGGCTTTGAGAGCTGAACATTCCTGCTAGCAGGCGATAACAGCACTTTACCCCTCTGCACTGAGCTCTATAAATGGCAATCGTGCGCGCACGTGAGTGTGTGTGTGTGTGCGTGCGTGCGCGTGCGTGCGTGTGCTGGGCCCCTTTGTCAATAATCTCTCTTATCAGTGGCTACTGAGGGCCCATGCTGCTGTCAGGGGAGTGCCACCATTTCACTCAGCCAGACGCCCTGGGACGCTCCCTGACCAGCCATTACAGAGTGGAGTGTGAGGGCCCAGTGGAGGTAACAGGGTCAGGCACGTGTGAGAGTGGTTGTTTGAACCTACAGAAGCCTAATGATGCTAGAATCTTATAAACACAATTTATAAACACAGAAACATCATGAGGTCTTGTAAGCTGTGTGGTTTCGATTACCAACTGGAGTTTCTATCTCATTGAAACAGTGGTTTCAGTTGAAATAATGTCTGTAGGGAGCTACTACTGGATACGAGAAAGAACTACATTTCCACCAACCAGGATGTGTTTAAATACCGGTCATGACAAGAGCCTTTGCTCAAATTGTGACTAATACTAACTACAGTACCTTAAATCTGTAAATGGTGCGAGACAAGCTAATAATAAGATAATAAAACCAGAAAAGTCTCCCAAAATGAGGCCTTGATAGATAAAAAATGTATAAGGCTGTAATAGAGCATTAATGATTCAACAGCCGTCACCTCCACAGACACACTCGTCATTGACATTTATGGCTGTGAAAGTCATGATGGCCAATCGGAAAACTTTTAAGACTGTTTTCTGACCTACTTTCTGCTAAATGAGGTTCTCTGTACTGCTCAATTAACATATGAGCAGAGCCCAACAATTTGAAATATAGAATAGACTTCTGATAAGTGCATATTGGATAAGTGTAAACTCTTTCTACGTGCAGTGAGAGTTCACAGACCCAGTACATTCTTCTGACTTGCTCTGGATATCTTCATATGGATTAGTGCATGCTTTCTAACAGTCCAAAGCCATCACAATGAACTGTTTATGGAGCAAGTAACTTTTAGGCAAGAAATCAAACATACTTTTTTTTCTCCTAGGACCAGCCAGGCATCACACTGTGGGAATAGCAAGCTGATATCTAGCTTGGTGCCAGCTGGTCTGGTCTGCTCTAGGGATGCAGGTGTGAATGAGGGCTGCTGGGGTAGAGAGAGTCTCCCTGTACCCTCTATGGTCCAGAGGGGGGCCTGCTGCAGGTCTAATCATGAAGAGGGGGCTCCGGGTGTTAGGGAGCCTCTCCTGGATTTGTTTCACCAGGGAGAGAAACTGTGACAGCTACTGGGACAACCCTCACATGCAGCAAGACAAGCAATGACTGGAAAGGCCAAAAGTGGAGAAACCAAATACACACATACAGTATAGTTTACAGTCACTCACCTCCCTCCCTTTGCTCTATTCTAGTGCTTTAGGCAGTCATTACGAAACCCATGTACCTGCTCAAGCCATTACTCTCTTTCCTGCTGACTTATCAACAATGTAGAATGTCTTGAAAACAGAAATGCATTAATTGATGAATGTGTATTGGAAATAGTCCCATGATAATTCTCAACAGGATACATCTCAGTTATGTGTGCGTTTTCAGTGTTTTATGACAGTATGTTCCTGTTCCCAAGCGGATAATTTTGCACCTTACTGAAGCCCTTTTCCTCCACCAACATCGCTCATCCTTTTGATCACAGGAAAGCCTGGATTGTACTGCAAACACATAAAAATGAATCTTTCAGCGTGGAGAAAAAGCATAATCACTCAAATCCTGGTTTGGATTTAAGCTCCAGAAGATGAAAATCCATATTCTACCACGTCCTTGCTGTTTCATTGTTCTGATGAAAGTCTTTGGGTTGTGGTTGTTTGACTGTAAGGTTGGCACACAATGCAGGAGGAAGTTATGATCATGCACTGTAGCATAAGACAACTCATTTCAGGGGGGGCATTGGGCTTCTGAAAAAGAACCCTCAGCCATGTTTCCACAGCTAAGACTGTGACCGCTTCAACCTTGCTTCTGCAATACTCAGTATGTTGAAAATGTATTTATTATTATAAAAATTGAATACAGACATTGTTACAGCGACAGGCCAAACTTTTAGAAGTGAGTCACATACTCTGCTCAGACAGTTAATCTGTAGCACCTTCACATTGCCACAGGCAGGGCACCAGCAGTTTTCATTGTTAACTTTTCAGCCAGTAACCTCAGTGGTCATTCAACATTCTGAGCCTGCTCTGGTAAGATGGGGCAGAGGTGCAGCATACTGAAAAAGACTTAATTAGCTGCAGCTTGATTAACTGTTCAGCCTACAGGCCTACTGGGGCCGAGGTCCACAGGAAAAGCCCAAGTGTGAATATGTGTGTGATTCAGAACCAAGGCCTACATGGTCAAAGTGTTGATGGCAATGGGAGTTGCCTGCTTGGGCCAGTTGGAGCTCCCTTGTTAAAGAGACTAATAAGAGACTAATAATGGCGCCGGAGGAGATGGCTGACGTTTTACGGGCTCCTCACCAATTGTGCTTGTGGTTTTTCACATTATTTGTAACTTATTTTGTACATAATGTTTCTGCCACTGTCTCTTATGACCAAAAATAGTTTCTAGATATTAGGACAGTGATTCCTCACCTCGTACTGGACCAAGATTTTTTCTTTAACGAGTCGGACGCAAAGGATTTACTAAAAACACCGGACAAGGCCCAAATCCTCGTCATGAAGAAGAGACAGAGATATTGGGGATGTAGGTCGGGTTGCCTTGTAAGGATCCGACGGCAAGTGGGTAAACCGCCTCTACCATCAGTCCTATTAGCCAACGTGATTGGGTAATAAACTGGATGAGCTCCGATCAAGACTATCTTACCAACGGGACATTAAAAACTGTAATATCTTATGTTTTACTGAGACGTGGCTGAACGACGAAATGGATAACATATAGCTGGCTGGGTTTTCCGTGCATCGGCAAGATAGAACAGCTGCCTCCGGTAAGACAGGGGGTAGTGGTCTGTGTCTATTTGTCAATAACACCTGGTGCACAAAATCTAATATTAAGGAAGTCTCAAGGTTTTGCTCATCTCATGATAAGCTATAGACCACACTATTTACCAAGAGAGTTTTCATCTACATTTTTTGTAGCTGTCTATTTACCACCAAAAACCGATGCTGGCACTAAGAACGCACTCAACAAGCTGTATAAGGCCATAAGCAAACAAGAAAATGCTCATCCAGAGATGGCTCTCCTAGTGGCCAGGGACTTTACTGCAGGGAAACTTGAATCCGTTTGAACTCATTTCTATCAGCATGTTACAAGAGCAACCAGAGGGGAAAAAAACTATAGACCACCTTTACTCCACACACAGAGACACAAACAAAGCTCTCCCTCGCCCTCCATTTGGCAAATCTGACCATAACTCTATCCTCCTGATTCCTGCTTACAAGCTAAAACTAAAGCAGGAAGTACCAGTGACTCGCTCAATACGGAAGTGGTCAGATGATGCAGATGCAAAGCTACCTGACTGTTTTGCTAGCACAGACTGGAATATAATATTTAAACTCCCGATCGGCGCAGCGGTCTAAGGCACTGCATCTCAGTGCTAGAGGCATCACTACAGACCCTGGTTCGATCCTGGACTCTATCACAAACAGACGTGATCGGGAGTCCCGTAGAGCGGCGCACAATTGGCCCAGAGTCGTGAGGGTTTGACCGGGGTAGGGCGTCATTGTAAATAAGAATTTGTTCTTAACTTCACTAGGGTAGGGGGCACTATTTTCACTTCCGGATGAAAAGCATGCCCAAAGTAAACTGCCTGCTACTCAGGCCCAGAAGCTAGGATATGGATATATTTTTGGTTGATTTGGATGTAAAACATTCCAAAGTTTCCAAAAGTGCTAAAATAACATCTGTGAATATAACAGAATTGATTTGGCAGGCAAAAACCTGAGTTAGTTTTCTATTGAATGCCATTACAGTATCCATTTTGTTTATTTTTCCTTTATTTAACTAGGCAAGTCAGTTAAGAACAAATAATTTTTTTCAATGACGGCCTAGGAACAGTGGGTTAACTGCCTGTTCAGGGGCAGAACAACAGATTTGTACATTTTCAGCTCGGGGGTTTGAACTTGCAACCTTCCGGTTCCTAGTCCAACTCTCTAAACACTAGGCTACCCTGCCGCCCCCATCGACGTAGGACTTAAATTGCACTTCCTATGGCTTCCACTAGATGTCAACAGTCTTTAGAAATGGTTTCAGGCTTGTATTCTGAAAAATGAGAGAGTAAGACCACTCTGAATGAGTGGACCCTACAGTGTCCCAGAGATTTTTCAGGCGCACGACCGTAAGCCTTTCTTGTTTACCTTTTATATTGACGACGTTATTGACCGGTTGAAATATTATTGATTATTTAGGCTAAAAACAACCCAAGGCTTGATTATAAACACAGTTTGAAATGTTTCTACGAACTTTACGGATACTATTTGGATTTTTCGTCTGCCTGTTGTGACTGCGTTTGAGCTTGTGGATTACTGAACAAAATGCGCAAACAAAGGTTTTTTGATATAAACAGGGACTTTATCGAACAAAACAAACATTTATTGAGTAAATGGGAGTCTTATTGAGTGCAACTATATAAAGATCATCAAAGGTAAGTGATTAATTTTATCTCTATTTCTGACTTGTGTAACTCCTCTACTTGGCTGGTAACTGTTTGTAATGACTTGTCGGCTGGGCGCTGTTCTCAGATAATCGCATGGCATGCTTTTGCCGTAAAGCTTTTTTGAAATCTGACACCGTGGTTGGATTAACAAGAAGTTAATATTTAAACCGAAGTTTAACACTTGTATGTTTTATGAATTTTTATAATGAGTATTTCTGTTTTTGAATTTGGCGCTCTGCAATTTCACTGGATGTTGGCCAGGTGGGACGCTAGCGTCCCACGTACCCTAGTGAGGTTAACTGACTTGCCTAGTTAAATAAAATATTATTTTGACGGCATTGAGGAGTACACCACATCAGTCACTGGCTTCATCAATAAGTGCATCGATGATGTCATCCCCACAGTGACCGTACGTACATACCCCAACCAGAAGCCACAGATTACAGGCAACATCCTCACTGAGCTAAAAGGTAGAGCTGCTGCTTTCAAGGAGTGGGACTCTAACCCAGAACCTTATAAGAAATCCCACTATGCCCTCCGACAAAACATCAAACAGGCAAAATGTCAATACAGGACTAAGATTGAATCCTACTACACGACGCTTGTCAAACCTTTAAACAGGTCAACATTCACAAGACGGATTACCAGGACGTGTACTCCGAGAATGTGCTGACCAACTGGCAAGTGTCTTCACTGACATTTTCAACCTGTCCCTGACCGAGTCCACAATACCAACATGTTTCAAGCAGACCACCATAGTCCCTGTACCTAAGAACACCAAGGTAACATGCCTAAATTACTACCGACCCGTAGCACTCACGTCTGTAGCCATGAAGGGCTTTGAAATGCTGGTCATGGCTCACATCAACACCATTATCCCAGAAACCCTAGACCCACTCCAATTTGTACACCGCTCCAACAGATCCCCAGATGACGCAATCTCTATTGGACTCCACACTGCCTTTTCCCACCTGGACAAAAGGAACACCTACGTGAGAATGCTATTCATTGACTTCAACTCAGCGTTCAACACTATAGTGCCCTCAAAGCTCATTACTAAGCTAAAGACCCTGGGACTAAACACCTCCTTCTGCAACTCGATCCTGGACTTCCTGACAGGCCTCCCCCAGGTGGTAAGGGTAGGTAAAAACATGTCTGCCACGCTGATCCTCAACACGGGTCACCTCAGGGGTTTGTGTTCAGTCCCCTCCTGTACGCCCCATGACTGCATGGCCAAGCACGACTCCAACACCATCATTAATTTTGCCAATGACACAACACTGGCAGTGTGGTGCCAGGACAACAACCTCTCCCTCAAAGTGATCAAGACAAAGGATATGATCGTGGACTACAGCAAAAGGAGGGCTGAGCACGCCCCCATTCTCATTGACAGGGCTGCAGTGGAGCAGGTTGAGAGCTTCAAGTTCCTTGGTTTCCACATCACCAACAAACTACATGGTCCAAACACACCAAGACAGTCATGAAGAAGGCATGACAATGCCTATTCTCCCTCAAGAGACTGAAAAGATTTGCGTGGGTCCTCAGATAATCAAAATGTATACAGCTGCACCATCGAGAGCAACCTGACTGGTTGCATCACCACCTGGTATGGCAATTGTTTGGCCTCCGACCGCAAGGCACTACAGAAGGTAGTGCTTTCAGCCCAGTACATCACTGGGTCCAAGCTTCCTGCCATCCAGGACCTCTATATTAGGCGGTGGCAGAGGAAGGCCCTAAAAATTGTCAAAGACTTCAGCCACCCTGGTCATAGACTGTTCTCTCTGCTAACGCACTTTACAGTCACTTTACAGTCACTTTACCTACATGTACATATTACCTTAATTGTATTATTCTTTTTCCTTATTCAACCCTTATTCAACCTTTATTTCAACTTAACTAGGTAAGTCAGTTAAGAATAAATTATTATTTTACAATGATGGCCTACCCCGGCCAAACCCTCCCCTAACCCGGACGATGCTGGGCCAATTGTGTGCCGCACTATTGGACTCCCGATCATGGCCGGTTTGACCCAATTACCTCGACTGGCCTGTACCTGTCCCCCTGTATATATATATTTTTTATGTAATTATTTTTTTACTTTAGTTTATTTTAGTAAATACTTTCATAACACTTATTTTTCTTAAAACTGCTTGTTGGTTAAGGGCTTGTAAGTGAACATTTCACTGTAAGGTCTACACCTGTTGTATTCAGCGCATGTGACAAATACAATTTGATTTGATTTAATTTGATTTAATATAGACGTGTAGTGGGAGAATGGGAAGGAAGAGGAGGGTCTACATGGGCTTTAGTTTCCATAGCAACATTCATAGAGACGAGGGGAACGGAGCAATTAAAAGTTTGTTGAATTTCTCCCTACATGGGAATAGAGCCAGATAGACTCAATTTACAATTACCGATCAGGCCTGTAGAGAGGGATAATCTAGTCAGTAGTCAGCACTTCCCTTTGAAACACAGGGATGAAGAGAAACAACACGAATACCAGAAAAACATCCTCCCATGCAATCATCTGTTGTTACAGACTCAATGTGTTGCATGAGTGCAGACAACACAAACAAGCATTTGAATCCCTCAGTCACAATGAATGGTTCACTTTTAGAACTAAGATTAATTTCAAGAGACACAATTATGACAGATGTACTTGAAAAGCATGAGCAATTCCAGGATAGAAACAAGTAACCCTATAATATCCTATATCAAGACCAACACAGCCAATGCTTTGGATCTCATTCACTAAAACTGCCGTCCATCTATTGAAAACAACTGCTCCGGGTGAAGGGTCATAATTTGATCACTCCAGTCAAATTAACAAGGACTTCAAAGACACGCCTAAAAACAATGGGTGACCTAGCACTCTGCTATCTCGGCCCCCGGCTCTTATTATGATAGCTAAATAGTGCACAATTTAAACACTTGCCCCCAACCCCCCCTTCCCCAAAACATGTGTAAATATTGGACTATAAATTGTGCTTTCCTGTATTATACTTATGCAAAAATGTATTCTACTGAGCCATTTACTTTATTTTCGTATTCTTATCTTTTATTATTTCTAATTGTTGTTGCATTGCCCAGAAGGCACCTGCAAGTCAGCATTTTGTTGAAAGGTGTATACCATGTGTATCCTGTACATATGACTAATAAAACTTGACACTTGTATTCATGGTCTAAAAAGGCTTCTATAGTTTGTAATTTCCACTTTAAAATTACTTGATTTGCCCTAACGTAAAATGAATCAACCTCTACAAAAAAATGTCCATTAGTTATAATCCACATAATAATTAACATTTCCTGTTGCTGCATTTTCCTGCTATAGAAAACGGTCTCAAATTAAGATCCTACATCTGAATTCTTCAAGGCACTTAGGCCAAACAAACACATCCTACACCATCTGCATCCTGAGTACCAGTGGGACTCCAGAGGGTCTGTAGCCTAATAAGGTCCCCTGACTTTATCCCTGCACTGTAATTGGGGAAGAAATGCTATAGTGAACCCTCATTGCATGTGGGGTAATGAACGACAACAGAAGAGTTAAAGTGGTGGCACTGGAAGAAGAGTTTCCCTGCTGCTAATGTGTCAGTTTTGCTTGGTTAGCACTTTACAAAGTTTCTCCACTTACAACATGGTGACACAGAGAGATTTGAAAATGACTGCAAGGAAGTGATTTTTTCTTCACATTTTACCACCAACACAGTCCTTAATCTGAGCCAAAATCACAGCCAATCACTCACTTCCAAGCTGCGTCCATTCGTCTGCACTCTTTCCCTCTGTGTCTGAGGCAAAGCCAAGCTACTAAAATGTCAAAGATGTAAGACAGAGTGCTTGACAACTGGGTGGCTGTGTTGAGTGAGAGACGGATAGAACTGTTCTATTTTCAGAAGGCAAGGCAAGGCAAGCTGCACAGAGATAGATAGATTCTCTCTGTGGGCATCAGATGGATCACGGCCACCCTGTACTGATACCAATTTAGCTGCTGCAGTCAGTGAAGCCCACTCTCTCTCTCTTCATTAGCCCTGTCTGGATGAGAATAAGGGGTGTATGAGAGGACCATACTGGTTCGGATGCGTACGCTTTGTCGTGATGTGCTCAACATAAAAAGCAACAACTGAATTTATCTATCTGGAGTGGCTGCGAGATGAACAATGTAGGTTGTTATACAAACAGGAGACAACATACTCACAGCTGAGACAGAATCAGTTACAGACTGTTGTTATTTTCATTGCGGTAGCTCAACATCTTTACATCCAATCCAAGTCTAATTTCTGGTCTTACTGATATACCAAATAAATGCACAGGGAGGGTTCATGAAGCTTAAGAAAACCACAGTATGCATTATTCATGTTTGACTTTGCAATGTTGACATTGAGTGCCTCAGGGTCTTTTCCTGTCTGTCACTGGGTTGTGGTGACTAGGTTAGTGGGAAGATGGTTTCCTTAAGCACTCATCTGACTCATCTACATCTACATGGACCTACTTGTTCCTTATGTGAGAGAAGGAGGAATTATATTCCTTCATTACAGAGTACACTACTCCTTGGGTGCTGGAGGGAGGACAGGACAAGCAAGGACCGTGGGCTGCAGTGTGCCATGCCAATCAAAGTGCAGAGAAGGCCATTTTTTGTGTTATTAGACCGACTCCTTGAAGTTTTTGGTTTGTTGGAATTTAACTAATTTGATCAATCTCTACTTATTACTGAAATGACTACTGACCAGTTACTGTCCTGTAAAGTAGGTATCTTCACTGCAAATACAAATGCTTGCTATGCCTTTTCTCTAGCCTGTCATTATTACTAATGCACAAAACAGTGGTGGGCTATCAGAGACAGAGGCAGCCTGAAGTCCTCCAAACAAGCCTTTTTTATGTCTGTTCACAGCTGTCTAGTCAGAGTGTTATAATGAAATGACCAGAATATTGCTGATGCAGTGGACACATTGACATTCTGCACCAAGATGTATGGTCAGTGTATTCCTGACCATACATGCTCATTGGATGCTAACAGGTCATTGGTATTTCAAGAGTTAAAATAACAGCAAAAGGTGTTTAAATAAAACGGTTTGTTTCCTGCTCAGGGATGATGCGATGCCTTCTCTGGTTACACTGAAAATGAATGTGGGTTAGGGTGGAGCCACCTTATCCATTAGAGCGCGCACACACACACACACACACACACACACACACACACACACACACACACACACACACACACACACACACACACACACACACACACACACACACAGTTTACCAAAGTCTTGATAGGGATGTTTTCTCTTTTTTTCTCCTGATGTTACCATTATATGAAGCCATCTGTTCTTAATTCACACTAAACGACTCTCATGATAGAGTACCATGTACAATCTGATAACACTGCATCGCTGCAGTCCCTGTCAAGGATAGAAGAATACACAATTGCCACACCCCAAAATGATGCTGTCTTCTATCTTAATCCTTAATGATTGCACACAGGCAATCAGTGAGGTAATGACCCTTGACCTTTAAGACACACATGGATTATCTGTCATGGCCCTTGACCTTTAAAACACACATGGATTAACTGTCATGACCCTTTACTTTTAAGACACACATGGATTATCTGTCATGACCCTTGACCTTTAAGACACACATGGATTAACTGTCATGACCCTTTACTTTTAAGACACACATGGATTAACTGTCATGGCCCTTGCCCTGATAGAGTGAAGGTTTTTATGGCTTCATGAATCAATGGTCCCATTACTTTCCTTCACAGTGTGACAACCCTCCTCTATGCAGCACTGTACCCGTTACCTGTATCCTGTGTTTGGCCCTCCAGAGTGTTACTAGAACATTCCCAAATTAAGAAGGTAGGATGCTGCTCTGACAACAGGGAGACAAATTGAAAAAGTATGTTCTGAGAGAGCCAAGGAGCCTCACCAGTGCATCACTAGGGGAAATGCCCACTGGCTCCCTCAGTGACATATAGATACTATTAGGAACCCACTCTGCTGTTGGAGAGCAACATGAACCCACCAGGATCAATGTAGCAATGTGCAGAGTGTGCTTTATATGGGAAAGGAATCAGCAACTGATTTTCTGAGAACCCCCCTACTTCAATGAGAGCTGAACTCAATAATGAGTGCAGAACAGTGTTTTAAAAGCTCATATTTCCTTACAAGTTTGACATTCTACCTACTTAGAGCCACATAGTACTAGAGTCACTAGCATTGCTCCCCTCAGATGAGGTTGTATCTGTCCCCTTCCCGGGTGATGGCTGGCTCCTCGTTCTCCTGACAGACAGAGGGGAAGGTTCAGTGGCCTTTGTCACCTTGTCATCCTCTCCCTGCCAGGCCACTTATTATGATCCTCTAATGGCCTTTTAATAACCACATATTAGCCTGGAGGTATTTGATGGTAGGGACGCTATTTGATTGAATCAGAGAGTGAAAACAAGTGTTTTATAATGGGATATGTTACATTCAGCAGGCTACAGCCGCCGCTTCCCTCTAACACAGCCCTGTTGCCTGTCTGTGATCGGGGGGATGTTCTAATGATGGAATAAATTAGCAATGTGGTTTGGAAGATATTTCAGTAATAATATATATCTATCTTTCCAGCCCAGCCTCACATCCAATTCGCGCATATATGTACAAAATGTATTTCAGCAGATTTCGTGCGTTTTTGTGCATTTTTGTGTGGTTCAATTCGTTCGAAAATACATGCATTTATGTGCTACTTAATTTGTGCGAAAAGACACGAATTTAACCAGTAGGCACACAAGCCTTTGCAACCTACGAACAGACGACTCTTTAACCCAACCCCTCCGGCCTACACGCATATGTGTGGAGTGCACCCCCCCCCCTTCCCCCCTCCGGTTTCCACTTGTCAGAGATGGAAGTGGATCAACCGACTCAAAACTAGAAACCAAACTCCTAGGTTGCACTATGCTTTCCACATCCGTTGACAAGCGGACCTAGACATCATGACCACACCACATATGGACACATGACAACCAACCGAGGACCAAACCTGCATAAGGTGCGTAACTCAAGGGATTTTGCTGATCCGAGTTTAAGATCAAAAATGAAATATAAACTATCGCGTCTATATGGTTGTTGAAAAGGCTTGTGTGTAGCCTACTGGTTAAATTTGGGTCTTTTCGCACAAATTAAGAAGCACATAAATTTGTGTCAATTTGTGTCTTTTTTCGCACAAATTAAGAAGCACATAAATTTGTGTCTTTTCTCACGAATTAAGCCAGAAAAACGTACAAAAACGCACAAAATTTGCTGAAATGCATTTTGTACATATATGCACGAATTGATTGTGAGTCTGTGTTGATCTTTCATACTATCCAGGCCCCACTCAGTGTTGAACAGTATGATTGTCTTAGCAGATAGCAGTCCCTATCCAGTGCTGGCTAGGGCCAGCAGCACAGCAGCAACCAAACAATCAAATGTATAGTAACTTATGAATCTTTTATCATTTTACTTCAGGGGAGAATAAAACAAACAATCTATCATGTCAGTGGAGGTGGATTTTGCTACTAGAGCAATACACCCCCTGCATTATTGAAGACCTAACCCACTGAGACATGAGCCATGCTTTGTGATCTAATATCCTGCCACTATATTTCAAAATGAAGTGAAATGTCATTTTTGTATTTTTCTATCTGCTAGTCGTATCTGAGCGTGGCAGCTGCTTGTAATTCAGTGAGTTACTGTGCAGGCAAAATGCTTGGCCATACCTGCCTCAGGACCCAATTATCTTGTAATTTTCCTTCTAAAAAGGCCCCTGCTTAGGGCCATATTCCAGGAAAGGAATTGGAATCTTTCTCTCCAAAACACAGATAAGCTATTAATGCACCACGAATTAAGGACATGAAAGAGAGAAAAAGGCAAACATGTGACTCTGAATGTGAAATGTCAAAGACTCCCAGAGCAGTAGTGTTTGCTGATGTTCCTGTCAGACTGTGGAAATGAGGCCTGTATTTCTGGGAGTCAGTTTTCATGGTAGAGAAAACTCATCCCCTAAATGCCATATCGGAGTAATGTTGGGTAGCTGTTACCTAAACCAGAGTAGGCTGAGATGATAGAATTTCATTTCTGTAGAGATTCAAAATCTCCTAATGTTGTGCATACTTCTTATTATGCAACAATATTTAGATGGATAATTTTGCATGTTACGTTTTAGTCATTTAGCAGACGTTCTTTCCAGAGCAATTAGTGCATTAATCTCCAGATAGCTAGGTGAAACAACAACATCCCAATCGTAGTGAGTACATTTTCCCTCAATTAAGTACTTATCAGCAAAGTCAGTGCTAGAAGACAAGTGCCATTTCTTTTTTAGGGGTTGAGTATAGCCTGAGGGTAAGGAAGGGCCCTTCCCCCTAGGCAAGCACCAGGGTCTTGAAGATGATGTGTGCTTCAACTGAAAGCCAGTGGAGTGTGCGGACGAGCTGGGTGACATAGGAGAATATGATGGCGGGCTGCGGTGTTCTGGGTAAGTTGCAGGGGTTTAAGCGGGGAGCCCAGCCAACAGAGAGTTGCAGCAGTCAAGACGGGGGATGACAAGTGCCTGAATTAGGTCCTTTGTGAGGAAAGGTTGTACTCTATGGATGTTGTAGAGTATGAGCTTCCAGGAGCGAGTCACTGCTTTGACATTTGCAGAGAACAACAGGGTCACACCAAGGTTCTTTGCACTCTGGGAGGGGGACACAGTGGAGTTGTCAACTGTGATGGAGAGGTCTTGGAGTGGACCGGTCTTCCCGGGGAGGAAAAACAGCTCTGTTTGTTTGAGGTTGAGCTTGGATCCTGCTGTACACAAGTTCACAGGGGGTTGCGGCCATTTAATTCTAAAAACAGTTATACTGTCATCTGGGCACAGAAAACAGTACCTTTTGTAGTCTCTTCATGTTACGTTGCCATTTAGCTCCAGATCAAACTAGTCTAGCCAGTGGTTTTCAGCAAACAGAAGACGTTGGGCTTATCACAGAATGTGTCCCAGACAAGATTTTGCACCTTAGTACCTTAGCTGAATCATATTATTCTTTATCCAACATCAAATAATTGTCTAATTTACACAGTTCTTCTAACACAGTGCTGTTCTGGTGGTGCTGCGAACTCAACATCCAGCAGTCACAAAGGGAAAGCTTACAGCGCTGTTCTGTTCTGGAGATGCTTTTTCCTCCACTCCCAAAGTGAATGAGTATGTGACAGCATCGCAGAAGCAATTAGGTCTTTAGGGGATTAGCAAAGTACAAAAAAGCCATGTAAAGCAAGCAACAATTGAACACACAGTTGTGCTATCAAAGGTTGCTCAGTGAAAAATATACATATGTTTATAAATGTGCATTTGTTGGTAACTCCATTTCTGGTATCAGAACATAGGAATAACCATTTTAGCTTCTTCTCGTGTTTCAGTCTGACTTCAGCAGAGCCCTAACTCTTCTCTGTTCTGGCTGTATTGATTCACATGATTATTGTGTGCTTAAAAGCTTTAGGGCTCTTTTTCCGCCTTCCCTCTGACCTTATGAAGACTAATATCCACTTGAAGTTAATTTAGGCTCAAATTCAGGGCTTTGTGCATTTCAGTCTTAGAAAATTAGCCCTGTACCAGGTAGAGGTAAGCAGTTTTGAGCCATTGTGGGTTTACTGAATGTTATTTCACCTCTGATAGATTCTGTACACTGTAATATCTTTGTCTATATATCATGTAATAGGTCATCAGTCAAAATGAGATAATGCCTTCTATGTTCCACAGTCTTTACCTCCCTCCAGGAGATTGGCATTGCCTGCATTTTCCCTTTGTAGGGAATTTCGTTGCACTGTGGAATAAATGTGGTGAGGCATTTGAGATGAATATTCTGACCACAGCCTTTTGAGTTATAGACAGACAAATAAGAGTGAGATTCAGTACACATTAGTCCTTGGTGGTTAGTTGAGGTCTGTGTAAAGACTCTCTCTGTTGAGGTTGACAGCTATTTTCAAGACAGAGAGAGAAACAGCGTGAGAGAGAGAGAGAGAGAGAGAAACAACGTGAGAGACAGAGAGAGTGGGAGACAGCTAGAGAAAGAGAGAGAGAGAGAGAGGGAGAGAGAGAGAGAGAGAGAGAGAGAGAGAGAGAGAGAGAGAGAGAGAGAGAGAGAGAGAGAGAGAGATAGAGAGAGAGAGAGAGAGAGAGAGCATGATTGTGTGGTTTCTAACACTCACATTTAACTTTCTTTACTTGAAAATCTCCATTTACCTTTGTCTGCCTACATGACACTGAGGACAAGACTTAATATTAAAATATTCAAGCTGGTTATGTATATTCTATTTGCTGCAGGTGGTTGTTATACAACTGTAGTCAATCCACTCTGACCTTATACCTTGTCTTAGCAACATGGATCAGGTATGGTAATATTGTTTTCTGGGACGATAGATTAAAAAGGGATACATGATTGAGAACATTCTAATCACCAGGCCAGGTTTTTATTTCTTCCTGCTTGCTTTTTCTGCCATTGAGCTGTGGCTTTCTGACAATGAGAAACACAAGAAGCTAAACCACGCAGAACGGTTCCAATTGGGTGAGCTGTCAGTGAATCCTGGCGGGTAATCAGCTATTCTGATGCAGGTCCATGAACCCAGGCCAATAGTCTGGCCCTCTGAGGGCTCTCCAGGAAGACGAGTTGGCTGTGGTGATTAACATTTGCGGCGGGTGACTCATCCATGCTTCGCCCACATCAGACAGACAATTACAGAGACCCTCCGACACTCCAGGAACACCACAGTCCATCCTTACCTTACAGACCAATGTTATCCTGACCTGATGACTTGTTCTATATGCTACAAGGAGATTATTCAAATGCTATGTTGAAGAAAACTAATCTGCATGCCTCAGATCGTCATCAAAACAGACATGAAAGGAGAGCAGATGGTGATATGTTAAGTTGCTGAAAGTGTTTTACATGATCAACACAATATTTCCACAATGTTATTCTGTGACACTAGTGAAACACAGCAATATTAAGATTGAACGCTAGGCCCACACTGGCTTACTGTCAGATGTAAAAAGCAGCCATCCACTGTCATGCTTGACCCAACATTAAGTGTGTGACTATATTCTCTCATTGTTTATCTGTGATCTCACATTCTTCCTCAAGCCCCTCTGCCCTATGGCTTTGAGGAGACAGCATGAGTAGCCTGCAGTCCCCGGCATCACTGGCTACGAGCACAACACAGAAACAGCATACAGTGTGAAAATCTACTGGAGCATTTAGCAAAAACACTGTTTCTTAGACCACGACCTCCAGAGGTTTGAATGTGCCTGTATTGAAGTCGGTGCTGCATTGGAAGCTGAAACAGACTAACAGAAAGGCTCCATTAGAAGAGCCAAATATTGACTGGTAGAATACAGTAGAATATGTTTGACTGTGGCAGGTTCACTGAGCCTCACGTTGCTCTACTTCCCTGAGATAAGGTCAAATAGCCACAGACTCTGTGATCTAGTGCAGGGCTTCCCAAATTCGGTCCTGGGCACACCAGGTTTTTTGCGAGGGGGGAGTGGGGGCAGGACCGAAACCTGATCTAATGGACGGTGCAACTCTCCAGTCCAGAGCTTCATTCAGTGTGTCAACAGCACCGCAGGCCCACAGAGAGGCCTGCCAATCACATGCCTAACTGTCAGACCAGCCTTTCACCCAGACAGGTCATGGAGAAATGACGAGAGCAGCTGTTCTGTTTACACGTCACACACTAAAGGACAGGGATTTCAAATCAAAGATTTCAGAGCCCGCCTGATCATTGATTTGATTGCATTTCAACTGATTTTAATATCATTGAAAGACAAATCGTCTTCAACTCCCTGTGGGGTGGAGGTTGTCATACCCAATTGCTGGGCATATCTACTGTAAGATGGTATTTAAGGCATGTTCCATTTACCCTACTCTGGAGTTCCAAGCTGTATTGCCGCCCGCGGTGGGTGAGGCGCGACCTAGGGGGGTTGTGGGGCATGCAGCAGTTGGGGCAGCGTGGTGCCTGATTCCTCCCTTGACTTGTAGTACCAGTACAGATGGAGAGAGAGCAGAGAGAGAATCCTCACTGAGAAGATGTCCCTTAGCTAGCTGGAGAAAAGCCCTTAATTTCTTCACAGTGTTTTCACTATTTAGTGGTGAATAATCCCTTTAACGAAATACATACTGCAAATGATACGATAAAAATGTTGTTTTAGCAAACCTCCAGGATTTTTAGGGGATATCTGCATAATTACAATTTGGATGGGTAAAATAATTCTCAAAAAGTCCATTACAGTCTAAAGAGAGGGAGCGTTAGTGTTGTGTGACAGTTTGAGATAGCCTTTATAATACAACAGTATCAAAACTGGAATACGCAGTCAGTTTGGAGACCAAGCCTGGCCTCAATACACAAGCTTGAGCGCAATCGTATGAGTGACACCATGCCAGCACTTCTGAAATGCCTGCCTTGGCACCAGTGGACACGCTTGTAAAACCATTCATGCTTGATAAAGTAGCGGTATGCCTCATACCCAGCACTACAGTTGACAACCAGTGTGTCCATTTGGACCGTGTTATCTAAAGTGCGTACAGGAACCGTGAAGAGGAGCCAATGGACACCATGATGGGGAGAGTCTTATGAGATATACTGAGTACTAAGATATCCTCCACTATCCTCCCCTATCCCAGAGGCACCTAAGGGTGAGTGGAGAGTGATTCATGGTCAGTGCAGGCAGACAGGCCTCCATCCTCAGACCTGTTCCAGTGTAGAGCATGCCTGCCTGTGTCTCTGGCCTTCTCTTACTCACAGCTGGGGGTAACAAATAAATAAATAAATAATAATGGATGTGGGGCGGGGGTAAGGTGAGGTGAGGGCTGCTCTATAATGTCTCCTGTTCATCTGTGAGTAGAAGCTGTCGCTGAGAGAGAGAGAGAGAGAGAGAGAGAGAGAGAGAGAGAGAGAGAGAGAGAGAGAGAGAGAGAGAGAGAGAGAGAGAGAGAGAGAGAGAGAGAGAGAGAGAGAGAGAGAACAGTATGCTAGCCGGTTCCATGATTCGAGCCATTCATTCTGCTGTGTAATATGTTGTAAAACATGTATTCTCATGTGCATTGAACTGTAATGACCTTTAGGTCTCAGAGGGCTGGTAAAACATAACAGCTAAGTTAAAATATTAGTAGCATTACTTGACTGTGACTATTATATCAGTTGGAGTATACTTTATATTTAAATCTTCTCATCCTAGGGATACAGGCTTAAAGCAGCCTGAATAGTCCATCCACCAAGCAAAAGAGCGTTCACATTTAAAGCTACAATATGTAACTTTTTGGGAGACCTGACCAAATTCATATAGAAATGTGCATTATAGATCTCATTGAAAGTAAGAATAAGAAGTGGTAGATCTGTTATATATGCGCTATTTCTATGCTTCCCGATCTTAAGTTTCGTTTTGTGTCTTTTACTTTAGGTTTTGTACACCAACTTCAAACAGCTCAAAATACAATATTGTTGGTTATGGAAAATATATTTCACAGCAGTTTAGATGATACAATGATTCTCTACACTATACTTGGTTGTTTTGCCACATAAACTGAAATTAGGTGAACTATTAGCATTTTTGCAACCAGGAAATGGCAGAGTGGTTTCTGCATAGTGCAGCTTTAAAAGAGCTGTATTTAAAAAAATGACACACCGTGTACTTTGTGTTGTGTTGGAACAATAACTTTAGGCAGGGTGCTGAATTGACTCATCAACTAGGCCTCTGCGGGACTCATTTAAGTGTTAGTCCCTCAAGATCAATATTAACACACTAACAATTGTTCAAGAAACACCTGTATTGGAAGTTTATAAGACCATGCAGAGCACAGCTATACACTCACACTTCAGGTACAAATGGGGTACAAATGGGGTACAAATGGGGTAACAAACATGAAACACAGAACCAACACTTGATTCTCTTTAGGCAGAGAGAAAGCATCCCATGAGTCCCCGGACAACAATAGTTGTGTATACAGCAAGCCACTGCCACAGAGAAGAACCCAGAGTTAGAACAGAGTCACAGAATAATGAGGGGGGGAGACACATTTGTCCTGGGGACTGGAGATCTGACTTGTCTATTAATAGTCTATTAATAATTGCATTTTCCAGCACAGCAGAGATCCTTGTCACAGGCTGGTTTTCACACAGCTCCCGCCACTTGCATTAATTTGTCCTCCATGTATTGCCTTAAACATGCCAGACAAAGCAAGACAAAACACACAACGGGTAGGGGCCATTAAGCAGGACAGGTGTGTGTGTACGTGTGTACGTGTGTGTGCATGCATTACATATTGAGCTCTCTCACAGAGGTCTTGCAGCAATAAGGTGTGGGCACAGTTATGACATTGTTTTGCTTCAACAATTCCTCTCTGAGAGAAAACTACATTGAACAATTCAACAATAAGCCCAAGGAGGTGTGGTATATGGCCAATATACCACGGTTAAGGGCTGTTCTTAAGCACAACGCAACGCAGAGTGCCAGGACACAGCCCTTAGCTGTGGTATATTGGCCATATACCACAACCCCCCGAGGTGCCTTATTGCTATTCTACTGGTTACCAATGTAATTAGAGCAGTAAAAATAACTGTTTTATCAGACCAGTGGTATACCACGGCTGTCAGCCAATCAGCATTCAGGGCTTGAACCACCCAGTTTATAAGACACAATACAGCCAAGACTAGACAGGATAAGCATTCTTCACTTTTTGTGTAGTCAGGCTTTCTGTAATGGGTCAATTCACAGTCAGTTTTGTCTAACTGCACATCCAGGTTAATATTATTGCAATTCGCTCTCAACAAAAGAAAGTCTTAGACACGGCCCTGAAGTCAATACATAGTCCTACCAATTACAGCTTCACAGCTACAGAGACTGGGGTGAAAACTCTGCATGATGTTTTCATACCATACCATCAGTGGGCTATACTGTGACTGGCCGTTGTTCTTTGCATTAGGATAATGCATTTCTTCCGGCTGAAGTGTGACCAGGCCTAGGGGACGACGGCAGCAGAGCATATTGATAACCATCTGGTCCTCCCTCAGCACCATCTCACACTGACTACACCAGGCTGCCTGCCCAGAGGGCCATTCAAATGCAGAGCAGCTGGGCTAGAGTACACCGCCACCTCAACCTCAACACTGCATCACACATCACATACCCAGCATCACACATACCTCAGCATCACACATACTCAGCATCACACACACATATAATCAAAGATACAGAGGAATTAGAGATATGAAGTATTGGACATACAGAAAGTCAGTGATAGAAAGGAGTCTGTGGTGTTGTACCACCATCAGAAACACAGCAATTCAGAGATCTTGTAAGGTCTCTGATTGAAAGAAATCACTCATGTCTGTCTGTCTAGTCTGCGAGACTCTTGATATCGTTAGCATCTCAGACTGCCTCTGCTACTCTATCATAGCTTCGCTTTCGCACAGGTACATGTTTGTTTTCTTTTTTGTCAATGTACTTCTTCAGTGTCATTCACAAAAAAAAGGTCATTCATTGCTGCTGCTCGAATGTACTTCTTCAGTGTCATTCACAAAAAAAAGGTCATTCATTGCTGCTGCTCGAATGGACTTCTTCTCTTCTCTCACTTCCTTGGCTTCTCTCTCAAGAATCTCAAGCGGGGCTAGACTCCGTCTTGTTTTACATTTGTATACACAGGGCATTAAGATGTCTGCTCTGTAACAATAAAAATGTATTTGAGTTCATAATATGCATGACACATTGCAAAAATACGATGCATATTACGCATAAAACTGACAAAATTGTATCATCTTTGTATGGGGTATGATGGCAATTAGCTACTTTCTCTATGCAATTGGCTCAACTTACCAGAGGGCAAACATTTGGACTATATAAGCCCACACAACTACCAGGATACACTTACATTCTAGGTTAATAACCTCATATTGCAGCTATTAGAGACCACAACTGATGTATAAAACACTCTTAAAGATATCTACTTTGATTTAGATACAAGTATCTTGAAACCTACAACACATTAAATTCATTTCACTTGGTGAAAATCATTTTTTGGGACCTAACTTGCTTACCGCTTTTCCCATGTGGTTTCTTCCTTCACAGACTCCATTATAAATGTTGTGTATGGTTTCTTCCTTCACAGACCCCATTATAAATGTTGTGTATGGTTTCTTCCTTCACAGACTCCATTATAAATGTTGTGTATGGTTTCTTCCTTCACAGACTCCATTATAAATGTTGTGTATGGTTTCTTCCTTTACAGACTCCATTATAAATGTTGTGTATGGTTTCTTCCTTTACAGACCCCATTCTAAATGTTGTGTATGGTTTCTTCCTTCACATACTCCATTATAAATGTTGTGTATGGTTTCTCCCTTCACAGACTCCATTTTAAATGTTGTGTATGGTTTCCTAGAAACAAGGGATGGCTCAACTAATCCTTTGGCTCAACTCTCCCATATATACTGTACAGTGCTTTCATAAAGTGTTCACACCCCTTGACTTTTTCCACATTTTGTTGTAATGCAAAGTGGGATTAAAATTGATTTAATTGTAATTGATTTGTCAATGATCCACACAAAATACCCTGTAATTTCAAAGTGGAAGAACAATTACATTTTTTGTAAAAATATATACAATACCAGTCAAAAGTTTAGACACACCTACCCATTCAAGGGTTTTTCTTTATTTATACTATTTTCAACATTGTAGAATAGTAGTGAAGACATCAAAACTATAAAATAACACATACAGAATCATGTAATAATCAAAAAAGTGTTAAACAAATCAAAATATACTTCATATTTTAGATTCTTCAAAGTAGCCACACTTTGCCTTGATGACAGCTTTGCACACTCTTGGCATTCTCTCAACCAGCTTCACCTGGAATTATTTCCCAACAGTCTTGAAGGAGTTCCCAAATATGCTGAACACTTGTTGGTTGCTTTTCGTGCAACTCATCCCAAACCATCTCAATTGGGTTGTGGTCGGGTGATTGTGGAGGCCAGGTCATCTGATGCAGTACTCCATCACTCTTCTGCTTGGTCAAACAGCCCTTACATAGCCTGGAGGTGTGTTGGGTCATTGTCCTGTTGAAAAACAAATGATAGTCCCACTAAGCGCAAACCAGAATCACTGCAGAATGCTGTGGTAGCCATGCTAGTTAAGTGTGCCTTGAATTCTAAATAAATAACTGACAGTGTAACCAGCAAAGCACCCCCACACCATCACATCTCCTCCTCCATGCTTCACGGTGAGAACCACACATGCAGAGATCATCCGTTCACCTACTCCGCATCTCACTAAGACACAGTGTTTATAACCAAAAATCGCAAATTTGGACTAATCAGACCAAAGGACAGATTTCCAGGGATCTAATGTCCATTGCTTGTGTTTCTTGGCCCAAGCAAGTCTCTTCTTATTATTGGTGTCCTTTAGTAGTGGTTTCTTTGCAGAAATTTGACCATTAAGGCCTGATTCATGCAGTCTCCTCTGAACAGTTGATGTTGAGATATGTCTGTTACTTGAACTCTGTGAAGCATTTATTAGGGCTGCAATTTCTGAGGCTGGTAACTCTAATGAACTTATCCTCTACAGCAGCGGTAACTCTGGGTCTTCCTTACCTGTGGCGGTCCTCATGAGAGACAGTTTCATCATAGCGCTTGATGGTTTTTGCGACTGCACTTGAATAAACTTTAAAAGTTCTTGACATTGTCCAGATTGACTGACCTTCATGTCTTAAAATAATGATGGACTGTCGTTTCTCTTTGCTTATTTGAGCTGTTCTTGTCATAATATGGACTTGGTCTTTTACCAAATAGGGCTATCTTCTACCACCCCTACCTTGTCACAACACAGCTTAAACTAATTAAGAAGGAAAGAAATTCCACAAATTAACGTTTAACAAGTCACAAATGTTAATTGAAATGCATTCCCGGCGATTACTTCATGAAGCTGGTTGAGAGAATGCCAATAGTTTGCAAAGCTGACATCAAGGCAAAGGTTGGCTACTTTGAAGAATATCAAATATCAAATATATTTTATTTGTTTAACACTTTTTTGGTTACTACATGATTCCATGTGTTACTTCATCATTTTGATGTCTTCACTATTATTCTACAATGTATAACATTGTAAAAATAAAGAAAAACTCTGGAATGAGTAGGTGTGTCCAAACTTTTGACTGGTACTGTATATATGAAAAATATAACATGAATATATCTTGATTAGATAAGTATTCAACCCCATGAGTCAGTGTCTAATCACATTTGGCAGTGATTACAGCTGTAAGTCTTTCTGGGTAAGTCTCTAAGAACACTTTCCCATTATTCTTTACAGGGGCGGCAGGGTAGCCTAGTGGTTAGAGTGTTGGACTAATAAATCCCCGAGCTGACAAGGTACAAATCTGTCGTTCTGCCCCTGAACAGGCAGTTAACCCACTGTTCCTAGGCCGTCATTGAAAATAAGAATTTGTTCTTAACTGACTTGCCTAGTAAAATTAAAACAGAATTCTTCAAACTCTGTCAAATTGGTTGTTGATCATTGCTAGACAACCATTGTAAGGTCTTGCCATATATTTTCAAGCAGATTTAAGTCAAAACTTTAACTCAGCCTTGGTAAGCAACTCCAGTGTAGATTTGGCCTTGTGTTTTAGGTTATTGTCCTGCTGAAAAGTGAATTCTTATCCCAGTGTCTGGTAGAAAGCAGACTGAACCAGGTTTTCCTCTAGGAGTTTTCCTGTGCTCATCGCCATTCCATTTATTTTTTATCCTGAAAAACTCCACAGTCCCATACCCATAACAAGATGCAGCCACCACTATGTTTAAACACATTTTTTATTCTGTACAGGCTTCCTTCTTTTCACTCAGTCAATTAGGTTAGTATTGTGGAGTAACTACAATGTTTTTTGATCCAACCTCAGTTTTCTCCTACAACAGACATTAAACTCTGTAACTGTTTTAAAGTCACCACTGGCCACATGGGGACATAATCTCACCATGATCAAATGGATATTCAAGTCCATGCAACTTATTATGTGACTTGTTAAGCAAATGTTTACTCCTGAACTGTTTGCCACTATGGCCTATTTATTGCCTTAAATCTCCCCTATCCTACCTCATTTGCACACACTGTATATAGACTTTTCTATTGAATTACTGACTGTATGTTTGTTGATCCCATGTGTAACTCTGTGTTGTTGTATGTGTTGCACTGCTTTGCTTTATCTTGGCCAGGTCGCAGTTGTAAATGAGAACTTGTTCTCAACTAGCCTACCTGGTTAAATAAAGGTGAAATAAAAAATAAAATAATAACAAAGGGTTTGAATACTTATCGACTCAAGATATTTCAGCTTTTCAAGTTTTGTTAATATGTACAAAATTTGAAAAACCTAATTCCACTTTGACATTATTGGGTATTGTGTGTAGACAGACCACTGACATAAAACTCATTTTCATCCATTTTAAATGCAGGCAGTAAGACAACAAAATGTGGAAAGAGTCAAGAGGTGTGAATACTTTTTGAAGGCACTTCAAGTAATATCCCTGTCAATCTGCTAATCCACAATAATCATCTGACTACTGTTGTTGTTGTTGTTGGTGATTAAAACATGAATGTTCCTGTTCAACCAAAGCAGCAGGACTTGTGTAGCATAAGCTACCCGTCAGAACATAATGCTTCAAGTCGTAGAATGGACAGAGGAATTACGTTTTAAAACGCTTACAGTGTCCACAGTAACATATAATCAATGGCACAGCCCGGGTGGTGTTCCACAACATGACAGCCCCTTTCAAAGCATGTAAGATCCTGGAAAAACAACTTTCAATAAAACATTCAAAAGCATTTCCATGTACACTCACAAAGTCCTTTTCTATAGCATCAGTAGGCAATAGGACACCTGTTATCAGAGCAGAATGCCTGCAGCTCAAAGGGAGCTGAATAAGGAGCATGACAAATACATTCATACAAACATGTGATTACTGAGGCCCTCATCGGGAAGCACTGGCAGCCCTCAGGCCAGGCAGCAATTTAGTGTCTGAATCAGAATACATCAGCCAGGAACAATCAGAGGCTGGAAAAGCCATCTGCAATCTATGGAGGGTGAATATTTATGAGAGTGAAGTGTGTCAGACAGCTACAGATTGTGGATCTTAATATGAGCTAGTTTGATACAGCTGGAAAATAAGCCTGCAGCAACAGGAAATGGGAATTGTGTAGATTATAATTAATGGGCATTTTTATACGGTTTGATGCCTTTTTATTAAGGGAAATCAGGTCTGAAATTTCAAAGTGGAAATTACAAACTTCAGAAGTCTTTTTAAACCTCAAATACACTACAAGGTATGTCCTACATTGTAGGCAAGTTCTCCTGCAATATGGTGATCAAATTAAGATCCCACATCTGTAGATGCTGTACTCTAAGAGCTAAAGATGTATCCATTTGCTTCAATCTTCATTTGATTGTGTCGTGTCTGACATGTAAAGCCACTGTCCAACATCTCTGTAAGGCGTGTGACCACATTAAACCACATTAAACCTGCTAATGTTCTGACTGCTCATTCAGGTGTATAGGAGAAGTGGAGGCTTGAGGGCTAAGTGGTCATTCTAGGACCTGTATTTCAGCACTGAACAAGGCACAGGATCATGTCAACTCTTCATTATCATTATAATCATGCTCAGAGAACTTCAATCAGAGAAAAATGTTTTCTTGAGCCATGTCATCATCCATCCCCTACTGACTCCATTTCTTTTATCAAATCATTTGTTTATCTCTCCCCACTATTACATAGTCATTAGCAAAAATGACAAAAAATAACAGAATGGAATTGGATCTGTCAACTCTTTGCTTTAGTTTTTCCATCATCAGCACATTGGGACAGGTTTTTGAATGGGCCTGCCTGTGCCGAGTGGCTCCAGAGAGAGCAGACAAGCCCAACCCTGGAGGAACAGCTACTTCCTCTGAGTCCCACACTACATCATTACCCATGGTGCAGCTCATCCTCTCCTCTTCTCTCCTCTCCAATCAAATGACAGGCATTGAGACTCAAGTGCCTTAGGGATTGTATAATTACCCTTGACACATAAAGGACTTTTCTCTCCCAAACCCAAACGGACGGAGAGCTTATTAAAACTTCAGAGGGCTGCAGAGTGCAGACAGTCTGCCGGGTTGTTATTGTTGTTATTGGTTATTGTGGCCATTGTGGGTCCTGTCAGTGACTGTGTCTAAACCCACAGAGAGAGGGTTTAGAACATGTTCCATTACATGCCATTGGATGTGGCTCTTCCTGTCATATTCATATGGTTCAGACATGGAGATTTAACTGTTCTAGACATTGGGAGAGAGGTGTCAGGAACCACTGTGAGATTCATTACTCTCTTCAATGGATACCTACATTGGGGTGCTTACTTATAGAGTCCGTACCTTCTTGTAAATTATAAAATTGTCCTATACCATGTTATATGGGCTGTCAGAGAAACACATACCTTTCTATAAACTATCATGTTGGGAGAGTCCTCAGGATCGGTTGTCCCCACACCCTGTTGTCCCAGGTCTCTGGATGCCTCCGCCATGCCTGCTGTGTCCTAGGCTCAGGAGGCTGCATGGGCATAGAGAGACAGAAAGCAGAGGGGAGTAAGAGGAGAGGACCAACATCACTGTCAAAAATGATTCATCATACTGTATATATTCATTTGTTCAGGTTGCCCAAATAGACCATTTTTGATAGTTCCTCACAGCAATGCTTTCACTTGGTTCAGATATATTTGAAGAGTTTCATTCCAAAACACTGTATATCCATTTTCAGAAATGTTGGTAAATTAGCTTTTGTTTTACAGAGAAACAAGTAGTACTGCTAGGTTTTACACAGTCAAATGTGACAAATAACATTTTTATAAAGAAATATTAAAATCATACATTATATATATTTGTTTTTATATAATTCAATATAGTCATATGAGATCTGTATGTAAAACATTTGACATTTTTTTCATTGACAACAGCTCTCAAAATACAGCACGGTAACAAAGCCTTAGCAGTAATGCAGCACAGTGAAGTGAAAATGAACTAGCTAACTAAAGCCAAGAAAAATGTCAAGCCTGTAAGTCCAAGTGGCAGAATTCCCTTGCAACAATAATATATAATCGGGCATTGCACAGCCTTCCACTGATTAGCTATAGATACTCAATGGTGTTCAGGACATGAATGAGTCAGAAACTGTAAATAGGAATGATAATAGGTAGATAGTGTGGTAGATAGTGTGTTGTGCATATCAGCGCTGACTTTGCTGATAACTGCTTTATTGAGGAAAAATGTTCTTATTACAACTGTGATATGTAGTTGTCTCACCTAGCTGTCTTAAGATTAAGACTGTAAGTCGTTCTGGATAAGAACGTCTGCTAAATGACTAAAATGTAAATGTACATGTAGGTGATGTGCAATAAGCATATCGCTGAATACACTAGGCCACTATAGTTAAAACCTTGACCATCTGCACGGCTAAGACACCATTAGCCACACAGTGTGCTTCACCTTAGATCAGACTTGCCAGTCCTGTGTACTCTCATGATGTAAGGATTCAAATTCTACCGTAAGCGATTATACATGACCTCCATTCAATATCCATCCCACTACAGCTCTCTCTCTCTCCCTCCCTCTCTACAGGATGATTCATTCTGTTTAACTAATGATTTTCATAACTTCACAAGGCTACAATCGTATCCACCTCCAGTTGAGTTGTAGTGTGCATCAGATTGGTATAAGCATTTGTAATCATCCATCAGGCAGCGAAAAAGAGAGGATTACATCATTTGACACATTCATAATTTTGGAGTAGCCCTACATAGAACAGACAGAGAGGATAAAGCTTCCAGGAACAGTTTTATATATATAAAAGCCTTATCATACGCCTAACTGGGCTTTTCATTTGAATAAGTATTTGTGTTCCACTACCGGAAAGTCTCATAGGTTATTGTGGTTTATCTGAAGGGAGGATACACTGTGTGTAAGACACACTACATTCTGAAACAGCAGGGCGCATGCTTTACAAAATGACATGAAATGAAATGTTCATACAGGGCATGAATCAGTAAAACAACATTTTGTCTGAGAGCAGCCACTGGTGAGTGTGTTTCAGTACAATTACATAATTGTGTCTTGAAGTGTGGCCACTTGCTGCATTGTAATCCACAACAAACCGACTATAATGGTGAGAGAATCGGATTGAGATTGAATACCTTCAATAGGCGACTAGCTGCACAGCACTAGACACACAAGTTTGTGTTGAGTATCTCATAGTAATGATTTCAACTGTTGAGCACACAGAGATCATTATGCTATGGAGCAGGAGGCAGTAATCATGCACATGATGGTACTATCAAGCCCCTTCTGATCCAGTGTTGTTATTGCCACCATGATGATGGATAGAGGAGCTGTCTGCAGCCCACATTGATTAGCAGAATGTCTAAGTAACCAGGAGTTCATAAACTACGTTAACATCATATCATTTGATCAATTTCTCCTACTATTTGACAGTCTGTATGAATTATATGACATCTGCAAGCATGCAAATCTAACCTCACAGAACACCAGTCCCTTAGATGTCTGTGTTAGAGTTAACCGGATGGAACACAGGCACTGACATACAGACACTGACATCTCCATGCTCACAGACAGAGACAGCCCCAGAACCACAACAAGTAGATCAGCACACCGCTGGACAATATATCAAATAACTCCTGCATTCCCTCAAAAACAAACCGATTAACAAACCATTGACACTCACCATCTAATCCTATAGCCTCAACAGGAGACTCTGAGCTGTGGGGAAGAGTTGATGTACAACAGGCACAAAACAGACATGCAGTTGATCATGCACAGCCAATCCTCCTCACCCACACCAGCCTGCCAATACAATGCTCCTGACATCTCCCAACTAATGAAGCATTCATTCATTACCTTAGCAACAAAATAATGCCTTGTCCACTGCTCCCTGTTTTGCTGTCCTTATCAACAAGCAGCAGACAGGTTCATGATATAATTGGCAGGGGGGGAGAAAAAAATAAAAAAAAGAGGGGATGAAAGCAGTGGAGCCGCGAGAGGGAGAGAGAGCGAGCAGCTGGTTGGTCACTGCAGTATTCCTCTATTCCTCCTCTTCTCCAGTCCTCTGTCTGCCATGGGAGGGAGCCCGGAGTGGAGCGGAGCAGTCAGAGAGATCCTCGCCTCGAAAGTGTGCTCCTCTCTTCCTGTGTGTGTGTGTATCTGTGTGTGTGAGGGAGAGAGAATTAGAGAGGCAGATCGAGTTGGGAAAGGGGGAGGGACGGAGGAAGAGAAGATGAAGTGAAAAAGAGAGGGAGGAGAGAAAGACAGAGAACAGAGAAAGCCTGAGTGAGAGAATGGTTGAGAGAGAAGAGATGAGATGGAGTGAGAGAGCTTTGGATGCTGGGGAGCAGAGAGAGCGGTACACACTGCAGCAGCGCCCACTGATGCTGAAAGTAAGAATCATTCCATTAAGAGGACACTGAAATTGTAATAAAGGCCAAGTTACACTTTGACTGTACAGAGTGAATGTGAAATAAGCTCTTAGAGGAATATAGATGGAGAGATAATGGACAGAATTAAATGTATAGGTTGTTAATCCACATTTTCATTAACATTTAATTGAAAGCCCATATTCTATACAAGACCACACATAAATGAATGTACAAGTCAAAGGCTACCGGTTTTTAAACGGTCTGATCTAAGACTTCCGCCACTTAATGAACTGACATGTATCCTGCACTGTAGTTATTCATCAACATGCTATCAAAACATGTTCCAATTGAAAATGTGCTTGTCCAGGATGGCAAAAGACTGCCCTCCATCCCACCCCATCCCCCTCTCTCACACTCTCTTCTCCTCTCTCCAGGACCATTCAAGCTTAAATAGTGAACCAAAACAGTCAAAGCATTTTTTTAATCCTATAAATTAGATCCAAAAGTCCCCCGAGGAATATTCTCACAGAAATACATTGCATGGCCAATTTGTGAATGCATGCACACACGTACACACACACAAATACTTTTCACAGAAGCAGTTAACGGGTTACATATATGAATACAAACAGTACTTGTATTGCAGCTTTTATCCTCACTCCGTGTGTGTGTGTGTGTGTGTGTGTGTGTGTGTGTGTGTGTGTGTGTGTGTGTGTGTGTGTGTGTGTGTGTGTGCCCACCCCCATCTCTTTCAGCACACTGGACAGCGTGTTCTAGGCTGGGTTTGGTGGTCTACTCTAATTCTGCCTGTCGTTCCTCTCTAACTATCACGACACAAGGTGAGACCCAGATGCAGACACAGGAGGCAGATGGTTTGAGCTCTGGTATTTATTATAATCCGAGGGATAGACAAAAGGCAGGTCGGGGACAGGCAAGCGTTCATAGCCAGGGAAGAGTCCAAAACGGTACAGGGCGGCAGGCAGGCTCGAGGTCAGGGGCAGGCTGAGGGGTCAGGCAGGAGGGCTCAGAGTCAGGACAGGCAAGGGTCAAAACCAGGAGGACGAGAGAAAGAGAGACAGGGAAAACCAGGAGCTGAGTGAAAACTGCTGGTTGACTTGGCAAAGAAGACAAACTGGCACAGACAGGCCAGAAAACACAGGTATAAATACCCAGGGGATAAGTGGGGAAGATGGGCGACACCTGGAGGGGGGTGGAGACAAGCACAAGGACAGGTGAAACAGATCAGGGTGTGACACTAACACGTTCCCTTTGTAGCCAAGAACTCCATATGCTGACTGAAACCAACGACACATCTGAACTTTGAAACATTAAGCATACATTCTGCTTCTATCAGATAAACCTCCGTCAAAGAGAGCATTTCTACTTTAGATACAATTCAGATCATCAGAAAGAAATCTGAATGTGTGAAAACAAGCTCACAGACACAAGCAAACCGGTCAGGTAATCAGTGCTGTTGTATGTTGGTGAAATAGTCATGTCAGACTGCAAGTGGCATGCCTATTATTAACTGTAGAAGGAAAAGCAAACCCAGAGGGCTTACATTGCACATTCTCATATAGTACTGGTAACCAAATACTATTACCACTCCCACCCCCGTTGGGGCTGAGATGTAATGACAATAACCTTAATTAAACTTTGTGACCAGCTGGCAAGTGTCTTCACTGACATTATCAACCTCTCCTTGACCCAGTCTGTAATAACTACATGTTTCAAGCAGACCACCATAGTCCCTGTGCCCAAGAACCCCAAGCTGTCTAAATTCTTATCGCTCCTTAGCACTCACGTCTGTAGCCATGAAATGTTTTGAAAGGCTGGTCATGGCTCACATCAACACCATCATCCCGGACACCCTGGACCCACACCAATTCCCATACCGCCCCAACAGATCCACAGGTGATGCAATCGCTATTGCACTCCACACTGCCCTTTCCCACATGGACAAGAGGAACACCTATGTGAGAATACTTGCTGCTCAATGACTACAGCTCAGCGTTCAACACCATAGTGCCCTCATCACTCAGCTAAGGACTCTGGTACTGAACACCTCCCTCTCCAATTAGATCCTGGACTTCCTGCTGGGCCGTCCCCAGGTGGTGAGGGTAGGCAACAACACAGTCGCCATGCTGGCCCATGCTCAACACGGGGGCCTCTCAGGGGTGCTTAGTCCCCTCCTGTACTTCCTGTTCACCCAGGACTGCGTGGCCAAGCATGACTCAAACACCATCATTACGTTTGGTGACGACACAATGGTGGTAGGCCTGATCACCAACGACGATAAGACAGCTTATAGGGAGGAGGTCAGAGACCTGGCAGTCTGGTACCAGGACAACATCTCCCTCAACGTCAGCAAGACAAAGGAGCTGATCGAGCACACCCCCATCCACATCAATGGGGCTGTAGTGGAACAGGTTGAAAGCTTCATGGTCCACAAACACCAACACAGTCGCGAAAAGGGCACGAGAAGGTCTCGTCAGTCTCAGGAGACTGACATTTTTTGGCATGGGCGCTCAGATCCTCAAACAGTCCTACAGCTGCATCATTGAGAGCATCTTGACTGGCTGCATCACAGTTTGGTATGGCAACTGCTAGGCATCCGACGTCGCTACAAGGCGCTACAGTAGCGCGTACGGCCCAGTACATCACTGAGGCCGAGCTCCCTGCCATCCAGGACTTCTATACCAAGTAGTGTCAAAGGAAGGCCCTAAAAATTGTCAAAGGCTCCAGCCACCCAAGTCATAGACTGTTCTTTCTGCTACTGCACTGCAAGCGGTACCGATACACCAAGTCTGGAACCAACAGGACCCTGAACAGCTTTTACCCCCAAGCCATAAGGTGGCTAAATAGTTACTTAAATAGTTAACCAAATAGCTACCAGGACTATCTGCATTGACCCCTTTCGCACTCACTTGATTGACTCATCACACTCAGTGCAGCTGCTGTTTATTATCTGTCACTTTATTGACTCATCACACTCAGTGCAGCTGCTGTTTATTATCTGTCACTTTATTGTCTCATCACACTCAGTGCAGCTACTGTTTATTGTCTGTCACTTTATTGACTCATCACACTCAGTGCTGCTACTGTTTATTGTCTGTCACTTTATTGACTCATCACACTCAGTGCTGCTACTGTTTATTGTCTGTCACTTTATTGACTCATCACACTCAGTGCTGCTACTGTTTATTGTCTGTCACTTTATTGACTCATCACACTCAGTGCTGCTACTGTTTATTGTCTGTCACTTTATTGACTCATCACACTCAGTGCTGCTGCTGTTTATTGTCTGTCACTTTATTGTCTCATCACACTCAGTGCTGCTACTGTTTATTGTCTGTCACTTTATTGTCTCATCACACTCAATGCTGCTACTGTTTATTGTCTGTCACTTTATTGACTCATCACACTCAGTGCTGCTACTGTTTATTGTCTGTCACTTTATTCCTAGTAATATGTACATATCTGCCTCAATGACCTCGTACCCCTGCACATCCACTCGGTACTGGTAGCCTGTGTATATAGCCAAGTTATTGTTACGCGTTGTTGTATTTATTATTAATATTATATATATATATTTTAAGGGGAGGATCAGCTTAATATTGCGGAAAGATTGTTGCTTGCATAAATGTAATTGTCTGCATCATTTCAAATCCCCCATATATATATTTTTGTAAATATATCCATATACATGCACATATGCATACATATACACATATATACATACACATACCTATATAGACATACTTTTTTTTGATTATACCTTAATTATTCCCCGCAAACCCTACCGCCCTTCCCCCAATTGGCGTAAACTAATAAACCATAACACTTAGGCTTCTACCTTCAGTATATACATCTTATACACATTTTACAGACACAATCTATTTTACAATCGTTATATTTAGTTTGTTTTTAGTCCTTCCTCTATTTCTGATATCCATCCATTCTATTTGTAACTGTTATTTCACAACATTTCTGAATCTATATACATTTTACAGACCCCGTATGTTTTACATTGGTTATCTTGTTATTAGTTCCACCCTTCAGCTCCACTCAACCCCTCCCATCTATCTTTCAACACCATCCATTTTGGATTTCTATTTGCCATATATTTTTCAACTGTGCTGTGATTCATATTATTATTAATATATTATTATATTATTATATATTATTACGTGTTTTACTTTTCTATTATTTCTCTATTTTCTTTCTCTCTGCATTGTTGGGAATTAAGAATTTCCCTGTTAGTCGACACCACATTTACGAAGCATGTGACAAATAACACTGGATTTGATTTGTTGGAGTGCTTACAGTAAAACATAAACCACAGTAATATGGAAATATGATAATCCCCCACACTCCCATCATACAGTCTTGCATTATGGCCGTGACCTGTAAAACTGAAACATCTCCCACTTACAGTGCCTTCCAAAAGTATTCAGACCCCTTGACTTTTTCCAAAATTGTTTCCATTGATCATCCTTGAGATGTTTCTACAACTTGATTGGAGTCAACCTGTGGTAAATTCAATTGATTGGACATGATTTGGAAAGGAACACACCTTTCACATCTGTCTACATTTGATAGTGCATGTCAGAGCAAAAACCAACCCATGAGGTCGAAGGAATCGTCCGTAGAACTCCGATACAGGATTGTGACGAGGCACAGATCTGAGGAAGGGTAACAAACTATTTCTGCAGCATTGAAGATCCCCAAGAACACAGTGGCCTCCATCATTCTTAAATGGAAGACGTTTTGAACAACCAAGACTCTTCCCAGGGCTTTGGTCAGGGAGGTGACCAAGACCCCGGTGGTTCTGTGCTGTTAGCCAGCCTGCTAGTTTAGTGGAGTCTGCCACTAGCTCAGTCAGTGTAGCCAGCTCAGCTATCCCCATTGAGACCGTGCCTCGAGGTCGGGCAAAACTAAACATGGCGTTTTCGTCTTAGCAATCTCACTGGAATAAGACCTCCTACATTCCTGTCATTATTGAAAGAGATTGTGTTATCTCACATCTCAAAATAGGGCTACTTAATGTTAATCCCTCACTTCCAAGGCAGGTATAGTCAATGAACTAATCACTGATCATAATCTTGATGTGATTGGCCTGACTGAAACATGGTTTAAGCCTGATGAATTTACTGTGTTAAATGAGGCCTCACCTCCTGGTTACACTAGTGACCATATCCCCGCGCATCCCGCAAAGGCGGAGGTGTTGCTAACATTCACGATAGCGAATTTCAATTTACAAAAAAGAAAACGACTGCGTTTATCTTTTGAGCTTCTATTCATGTAATCTATGCAGCCTACTCAATCCCTTTTTATAGCTACTGTTTACAGGCCTCCTGGGCCGTATACAGCGTTCCTCACTGAGTTCCCCAAATTCCTATCAGACCTTATAGTCATGGAAGATAATATTCACATTTTTGGTGACTTTAATATTCACATGGAAAAGTCCACAGACCCACTCCAAAAGGCTTTCGGACCCATCATCGACTCAGTGGGTTTTGTCCAACATGTCTCCAGACCTACTCACTGCCACAGGACCTAGTTTTGTCCCGTGGAATACATGTTGTGGCTCTTAATGTTTTTCCTCATAATCCTGGACTATCAGACCACCATTTTATTATGTTTGCAATCACAACAAATAATCTGCTCAGACCCCAACCAAGGGTCATCAAAAGCTGTGCTATAAATTCTCGGACAATCGAAAGATTCCTAGATGCCCAGACTCCCTCCGCTTACCCAAGGATGTCAGAGTACAAAATCAGTTAACCACCTAACTGAGGAACTTAATTTAACCTTGAGTAAATCCCTAGATGCAGTCGCACCCCTAAAAACAAAAAACATTTGTCATAAGAAACTAGCTCTCTGGTATACAGAAAATTGGAACGGAAATGGCGTTACACCACACTGGAAGTCTTCCGACTAGCTTGGAAAGACAGTAACGTGCAGTACCGAAGAGCCCTTACTGCTGCTCAATCATCCTATTTTTCCAACTTCATTGAGGAAAATAAGAAAAATCCAAAACAATCCAACATTTTTGATACTGTCGCAAAGTTAACTAAAAAGCAACATTCCCCATGAGAGGATGGCTTTCACTTCAGCAGTGATGAATTCATGAACTTCTTTGAGGAAAAGATCATGATCATTAGAAAGCAAATTACAGACTCCTCTTTAAATCGGTGTATTCCTCCAAAGCTCCGTTGTCCTGAGTCTGCAGAACACTGCCAGGACCTAGGATCAAGGGAGACACAAGTTTTTTAATACTATATCTCTTGACACATTGATGAGATAATCATCTAAACCTTCAAGCTGCATACTGGAACCTATTCCAACTAAACTACTGAAAGCGCAGATTCCTGTGCTTGGCTCTCCTATGTTGAACATAATAAATGGCTCTCTATCTACCGGATGTGTACCAAACTCACTAAAAGTGGCAGTAATAAATCCTCTCCTGAAAAAGCCAAACCTTGACCCAGAAAATATAAAAAACTATCGGCCTATATTGAATCTTCCATTCCTCTCAAAGATGTTTCAAAAAGCTGTTGCGCAGCAACTCACTGTCTTCCTGAAGACAAACAATGTATACAAAATGCTTCAGTCTGGTTTTAGACCACATAATAGCACTGAGACTGCACTTGTGAAGTTGGTAAATGACCTGGCGTCAGACCGAGGCTCTGCATCTGTCCTCGTGCTCCTAGACCTTAGTGCTGCTTTTGATACCATCGATCACCACATTCTTTTGGAGAGATTGGAAACACAAATTGGTAAACACGGACAAGTTCCTGCCTGGTTTAGATCTTATCTGTCGGAAGGATATCAGTTTGTCTCTGTAGATGGTTTGTCCTCTGACAAATCATTTTGGTGGTCCTCAGTGCTCCGTTTTAGGACCACTACTGTTTTCACTATATATTTTACCTCTTGGTGATGTCATTCGGAAACATAATGTTAACTTTCACTGCTATGCGGACGACACACAGCTGCACATTTCAATGAAACATGGTGAAGCCCTAAAATTGCTCTACCTGGAAACCTGTGTTTCAGACATAAGGAAGTGGAATGCGGCAAATGTTCTACTTTAAACTCGGACAAAACAGAGATGCTAGTTCTATGTCCCAAGAAACAAAGAGATCTTCTGTTGAATCTGACAATTAAACATGATGGTTGTAAAGTCGTCTCAAATAAAACTGTGAAGGACCTCGGCATTACTCTGAACCCTGATCTCTCTTTTGACATATCAAGACTGTTTCAAAGACGGCTTTTTTTTCAATCTACGTAACATTGCAAAAATCAGAAACTTTCTGTCCAAAAATGATGCAGAAAAATTAACCCATGCTTTTGTCACTTGTAGGTTAGACTACTGCAATGCTCTACTTTCCGGCTATGCTGATAAAGCACGAAATAAACTTCTGTTAGTGCTAAACACAGCTGCTAGAATCTTGACTAGAACCAAAAAATGTGATAGCCTCTACACTGGCTTCCTGTTAAGGCTAGAGCTGATTTCAAGGTTTTACTGCTAACCTACAAAGCATTTCATGGGCTTGCTCCTACCTATCTTTCCGATTTGGTCCTGCCGTACATACCTACATGTATGCTATAGTCACAAGACGCAGACATCCTTACTGTCCCTAGAATTTCTAAGCAAACAGCTGGAGGCAGGGCTTTCTCCTATAGAGCTAAATTCTTATGGAGTGATCTGTCTATACATGTGAGAGACACAGACTCAGTCTCAACCTTTAAGTCTTTATTGAAAACTCATCTATTCAGTAGGTCCTATGATTGAGTGTAGTCTGGCCCAGGAGTGTGAAGGTAAACGGAAAGGCACTGGAGCAACGAACCACCCTTGCTGTCTCTGCCTGCCCGGTTCCCCTCTCTCCACTGGGATTCTCTGCCTCAAACCCTATTACAGGGGCTGCGTCACTGGTGCTCTTCCATGCAATCCCTAGGAGGGGTGCGCCACTTGAGTGGGTTGAGTCACTGACGTGATCTTCCTGGCAAAGTGGGTGGGGTTATATCCTGCCTGTTTGGCCCTGTCCAGGGGTATCGTCGGACGGGGCCATAGTGTCTCCTGACCCCTCCTGTCTCAGCCTCCAGTATTCATGCTGCAATAGTTTGTGTCGGGGGCTAGGGTCAGTCTGTTATATCTGGAGTATTTATCTTGTCTTATCCGGTGTCCTGAGTGAATTTAAGTATGCACTCTCTAATTCTCTCTCTCTCTTTTATTCTCTCTCCCTCAGAGGACCTGAGCCCTAGGACCATGCCTCAGGACTACCTGGCCTGATGACTCCTTGCTGTCCCCAGTCCACCTGGTTGTGCTGCTGCTCCAGTTTCAACTGTTCTGCCTGCGGCTATGGAACCCTGTTCACCTGGAAACCTGTTCACCGGAAGTGCTACCTCGTCCCAGACCTGCTGTTTTCAACTCTCTAGAGAGAGCAGGAGCGGTAGAGTGATCGGCTATGAAAAGCCAACTGACATTTACTCCTGAGGCCGCTGACCTGTTGCACCCGCTACAACCACTGTGATTATTATTATTTGACCCTGCTGGTCATCTATGAACATTTGAACATCTTGGCCATGTTCTGTTATAATCTCCACCCAACACAAGAAGAGGACTGGCCACCCCTCATAGCCTGGTTCCTCTCTAGGTTTCTTCCTAGGTTCCGGTCTTTCTAGGGAGTTTTTCCTAGCCACCGTGCTTCTACACCTGCATTGCTTGATGTTTGGGGTTTTAGGCTGGGTTTCTGTACAACACTTTGTGACATCAGCTGATGTAAGAAGGGCTATATAAATGCATTTAATTGAAATTTGATTGAATGGGAGAATCTCCCCAAATACAGGTGTGCCAAACTTGTAGCTTCATACCCCATGTATTCGCTGCCAAAGGTGCTTCAACAAAGTACTAATTAAAGGGTCTGAATACTTCTGTAAATGTGATATTTCATTTGTATTTTTTCAAACTTATTTTTGCTTTATCATTATGGGGTATTATGTGTAGATGAGGGGAAAAACTATTCAATTAATTCTAGAATAAGGCTGTAAAGTAACAAAATGTGGAAAAAGTACTTTCTGAAGGCACTGTACATCAGTCAAATGTACCATTAAGACGGGCTAGACTCGTGCATCATTTAATTAACATGATAAAAAGATCTCCAGCGAAATCCATCTGTTTCAGCTAGATATATTCGTTTTTGTAAGGGCTTCGTTTCACAAAAACATCTTTAGCATCCGGGTTGGCCTACAATATACTCGGTGGAAAGGGGAGACTCTCACGAACACAGTGGTGTACTCCTCTTTGTTCTACGACCCCCACAAGTGTCATGGGACTCATCTGAAGGGAACCCGGTACCGGTAAAAACAAATGAATTTGTGCCCCCCAAAACAAGGGTTAGATATGTGTCAACAATATATAAATCATTCCTGAGCTTTCTTATATCTCTTCGGTATACGACAGACACTGAAACACCTTATTCCTTATGATTTATGTTTTGACTGTCTGTTTTGCCATGAATGCTTATTCAATGTGTTTCTATGGGCTAGAGCAGTTCTTCATTTGTGAAATATGACGTCCCCAAACTCTTCTGCTCCTCTCTGGACTCGCTGCATTAATCAACAGGATCAGTAAACTGGGACTGGTTCTGATCTGTGTACAGTACAGCGTGTTCTAAATCATGTCCTAGGACCTAGAGAGAACATCTGGGGAAGTCAACAACTCTGAACTCAGCAGGGAGAACATTTTTCGCCAGTAGATTCACAAATGGAAAAATATGGTCCCTTTAGTTTTTTCCCCCTTGTATCTAATCTTAATTTATCCAGGTTAATCTCAATGAGAAATATGTTTCTTGCAATAAAAACCTGGTTCAATATTAAAACAATACCAATATCACAAATTACTTTCCTGTATGAAACTCCTGAGGCTGCCACTGGACTGTCAAGTCCTGGTAACACCTTGGTGGGTTATCCTCTATTGTCATACTCCAACAGGGAAGATATGGGGTGTGCTGTACTCCATAGGCTCCATGTAGCTTTTTGTTCATAAGCCCAATGCATTGTTGTTGTGGGGAAAACGTAAATAAAGGTAATAATCTAGAACCTAATAATAATCTATAAGGATTCCTGGAAGCTTAGTGGAAGCCTGTACTGTCGCTACATCATGCATACCAAATCTGCATCTGGGTCTGCAGGCACCACTACAAAGGTACAATTGAACAAAATATCTTTAATAGATATAAACATTTTTACACATCACAGCTCAAAGGAAACATCATCACATGCTGTAATACATGTCAAGAAGGAAGGTGCAAATTATGATGAGCGTCAGAATCCTTTGATATATATACAGGTTGTACAGAATGGGAACCAAAGGGGAAGCGTGGGGGTTTTAATAGTACAACTGACTGTAGCCATGGAGGGTCTACCAAGTTACTTACTAATAGACTTAGATGACTGTAGCCATGTAGGGTCTACCAAGTTACTTACTAATAGACTTAGATGACTGTAGCCATGGAGGGTCTACCAAGTTACTTACTAATAGACTTAGATGACTGTAGCCATGGAGGGTCTACCAAGTTACTTACTAATAGACTTAGATGACTGTAGCCATGGAGGGTCTACCAAGTTACTTACTAATAGACTTAGATGACTGTAGCCATGGAGGGTCTACCAAGTTACTTACTAATAGACTTAGATGACTGTAGCCATGGAGGGTCTACCAAGTTACTTACTAATAGACTTAGATGACTGTAGCCATGGAGGGTCTACCAAGTTACTTACTAATAGACTTAGATGACTGTAGCCATGGAGGGTCTACCAAGTTACTTACTAATAGACTTAGATGACTGTAGCCATGGAGGGTCTACCAAGTTACTTACTAATAGACTTAGATGACTGTAGCCATGGAGGGTCTACCAAGTTACTTACTAATAGACTTAGATGACTGTAGCCATGGAGGGTCTACCAAGTTACTTACTAATAGACTTAGATGACTGTAGCTGGCATTTCAGGATTTACATAAAAATCGTTATATGTCATGATTTCATCGACAGAGAGTAGAAGAGGATGAAATACATGTGGCACCAGGGGCTTTGTAACATGCTGTGGATCAGGTATAGAACGTATTTCCGTGTAACGACATGTTATCATCACTAGGTGGCACTGTGGATCCAATACAGCAGGCAGGCGAGGATGGGACCATACCAATAATCAAATAGACCAAGTAGAATCAGTATCATCAGTTAGAAGTGAATTGAACAGTACGCCTGGTCTTCCAGTCATCCACCCAGTCAGTCCAGTTGTTTTGATATAATAACCAATAGTACATTCTGGAACTACTGTATCCAGTAAGCCCATCTTACCCTCCTGAAATGAGCCCAGTCCACAGAGAGTCAGTGTGTAGTGGTAAAACAATATAAGGTGTTTTGCAGTGGTAACATTTCTGCTCATATATATTTACAAAATAAATCGTTGAACAGCTTTGGTTGATGATGAATTTTGAAGCTTATTCTCGTCATTATGGCACCCATATTATTTCATTTGTATATTTTTTTATGTGGCAAGTTAAGTACTTTTCATCAGTTAACTAGCTGTAGTCATGTACAGTACTGTATGTGAGGTATACTCAACCCTGTATAACATGTTTTACATCCCTTTATGGAGGATCAATGGGAGAGGCATCGACCATAATAGTACTAATATTAAACTATATCCAATACACAGTACACAGGCCAAGAGACTGCCTGTCATTTCCTTTCTAGTCTTGTACTGAAAGGGACAAGTTCAATTCTAGGGGACAAGCGACAGCCCCGTCGTGTTTTTCCATAAATTGCTAACAAAATAACAGCTGATCACTCAAACCTTCAATATGCAACTTGGACTTTCGCAATCTCTTAAACGTGCTGTGAACCTGTTAACAAACAGGTATATGTGTGTATGTGTATGAACTGAATGTAACACACATTTCTGAACTGTTCCCTTCTGGGAATGTCTTAAATAACACACGACTGTCCTACAATGGACAATTTGTTCCACTGTGGAGAGGAGTACAGTATGAAGGAGCAGGATCTGAAGGACAAGGTCAACATGAGAAGGTTCCACAGCATAGCCCAGGGAAGTTAATACATCTCTGTCAGACATGCAGGGACACAGTATAGTACCAGCAAATCCTAAAGAAAGGACTGCATGCTGGTCATCTCTGTCTCTCTATCTCCTCCTTTAAAACACCTCTCATTGAGTCGTTAGTGGTGGTGGTACTACAGATCCACTGTGTTGAAGAATAATGGCCGATCATGATGGGATCAACAGTTCATGTAGATCATACAGCATTTACATCCACTGTGAATCGGTCCATGTCAATAGCAGAATATCAGTTCTAATGAAGAAATCAAAGAAGCAAGTCCTGTGGTTCTGAGCACCCATAGTGTGAATCAGTTTGAGTTTGAGTGTGTTGTGGTCACGTGTGTTCAGCTGTTCCTCTCAATAGCACATGGATCAGTCAGTTCATGTCGATGGTGTTGAACACCCACTCTGTGAACTTCTTGAGCTTGGCCGAGGCGCTGTACGACTCCTCCTGGAGCCGCTGGTTGTCCTCTCTCAGGCTCTGTATCTGGGCCTGCAGGGACACCTTGGCATCCTTCTCCTGGGGACACACAGGGAGTCATCATTAACTCAGAGAGGAGTGGGAGGCTCTCATTACTCTCTAGTACTGTCCTCACACACAGGGAGTCATCATTAACTCAGAGAGGAGAGGCTCTCATTAATCTCTAGTACTGTCCTCACACACAGGGAGTCATCATTAACACAAAGAGGAGTGGGAGGCTCTCATTACTCTCTAATACTGTCCTCAGGAGATGTATACAGGGCAGCTATAACTAAAAGGCAGAGTAGTAAGTACCTGTGCCGAATGGGCACTACTGATATATCGAGAACTGGATCCACACTACACACTTGTTTGACCTTTCCACACTGAGAAGGCTGCTCTTTCAACTGGTCTTTCTACTGTTCTAACCACTGTTAGGGAAAGGGCACCAGGTTTAGTAAGAAGTGAACAGTAGAGTAGAGATGGCTAGACTAAGGCTTAGCTTCCGGTGCTGAAGACCTGGTTGTTTCTTGTCTCACCTTCTTTAGGTCATCCTGCAGCAGCTTCACCATGGACTCCAGTTGGCTCACCTTCTCCATCAGACAAGCTGGGCTCTCACTGTGGGACGGGGGACACTGTTAACTACCATATTCTAAACTATAATAAGACTAGCATGACCTGGGGCATATTGGCTTAAAATAGTCAAGAGGTGTAGCAAGCCACAGCTTTAGACCCTAGGACTAGGGCCAGGAGTTTTTCATAATCATGTTGCCTGGCCAGGAAAAACCTGGCCCAAGTTTTAGGATAAGCTCCAGGCCCTACCTATGTCTACAGAATTCTCTGGACGTGCATGGTATGTAGTAGGTAAGTGTGTCTTACCCTGGCGAGGTGTTTCTCTGTGGGGAAGCCTGGGGTTCGGCCTGCTGGGGGCTGGTGGCTGTGGCCTCTGGGCTGGAGCTCACATCATTAACAGACAACAGTCTCTGAACTGAAGACAGACAGAGAAAAACACAACAGTTACAGCTTCAGTTACAGCTCAGATTGACAACACACAGGAAAGAGACAGGGCACTGCTACCCTCTGGTTGGTAAAGATAGTAAATCTCCAGCTTACTTTGCCTACCCTCAAAGGCCTTGGCAGCATCCACCAGGTTGGACCAGTCCAGAGCACGGTCAGCTCCAGAGTTAGGCAGGGGCATGAGGCATGGGTCCCCCAGCTGCTGTCTCCTACCCCCCTGGTCCTGGCTGGACGACTCACATAGATCACCTGCAGGGAAGAGGAGCGGGGGGACGAGAGACAGCAGATTAGAACAGAGGAAGTGGAGACAGGTTTCAAATAAAGTACATACTAAAAGATTACACATAACTTGTTTAGAGTCGCCCATACTTAAGGACATAAGTATACATTGATACAGTCTATTGTCATGACGTTGGCCTGGGGGTAGGTTTATGACAGTCATAAATACCTCTTCCCCCCTTTTTCCTCTCTCTACCCAACTGATGTTACATTTGCAAACACCTTGGTTAACATAGAGATTCTGGGAACGTCAGAAGGTGGGGGGAAATGAACTATATTCTGGTAATCCTAACAATTGAACATATGCGGTGGTACTTAATGAATATGATGTCAGTTCGGTTGTCATCTGAGATATTCTCATCAAGGATAAGATGACATAAACTCTACAGTGGAAAGTCTACACATCAGAGTTATCGGATTCACATGGAATTGTTGTTCATTTTAAATGTTTGAATATGAAATTATTTGTGATGGATGAAAGGTGATTTTAGCTTCTAAAATGTGAGATTTGGGTTTTCATGAGTGAATTAGGCCCGACTCAGTGGCCCGCCCACGTGAAGAGGTTGTAAACTATGAAACACACCCCTTTTCTCCCTTCCTATATAAAGCCTTGATGACAATATAACCTCCTGTTCCGAGGATGTGAGGACGACGGTCCGATGACAGAATGGTTTAGATAATAACTACAGAACGAAGCCAACATCAGCGTGAGCTTTGGTTGCGAATGGTATGAACTTTAAACTCTTATTCACTACAGAAGTGATACCTCCTAGCCGTTGAGTTAGCAACAGCAGCTGCAAACGCAGGTTAGGAAGGAACAGACAGAGTATCCCGTCTACCAGACAACGACGTTACTACAACGTATCCAATTTACCAGAAGAGACATTCTTCAAAGGACTCGGTTTGGCAACACAGTCTTCCATCTACCACCAAACTACTGAAGTGCAGCTTCACTACGACACTATGATAAACTGTGCTCCTCTGGTTTTAGATGGAGCCCATGTAGGATAAACAGGCATTGCCTTTACTCAATGATTAGTTTCAGGAAAATCAGAGGCTAACCCAGAGACTTGTGTGAGGGTTGTCGGGGTGGCGCGTGGCGGGCGGTGGGCGAGCGGGGTATGGTGGAGCAGCTGAAGAGCAGGTCGTTGGATGTCTGTCTGTGCCCGCTGAACCCGGGCTCCCGCTGCCCGCTGTAGATGCTCTCGTCTGACAGGGTCCTCTGCAAGGAGCGCCGGCTGGGAGGGGGGACGGGGAAAGAGGGCTGGAGAGAGTGAGGGGAGAGAGAGGAGCAATGTGAGGCTGCTGATTGACCCCATAAACTCAGCCTTTAGCCTTTAGCATGTTGACCAGTGTATGTGGCAAAGCAGGGGAGGGAGTTTGGATTCATCAAGCAAATACAGCATATCGACTACTCTGGAAGTTCCATGGGAGTTCTCATCAATTTGACAATTATCATGGTAAAATGGATGATGGTGACATTGCCTGTTAACACAAGAGCAGTGCTGCCCGCTACCTTTTGGTCGTGGGAGGAGGGTGGGGGGCTGTCTAGGGTGATGAGTTTCTTCAAGTCCTCCTGCAGGCTGGACGTGGTGACCCGCTGGGGGGATTGGGCCCTGAGCTGAGCCCTGAGCTGGGGCTGGCCACCCAGCAACCCATCACTCTGGTGACGTCTGAGAAAGAGGGAGTGCAAAGACCAGCAGTGTTAGGTTGCAGTTCTCAGTTCAACCACATGGTGGGCGTGTTGTACTCGTTTATAAACAAAACATGAGCCACAACAAGTGGGAAAGGCATCTCCTCTCAGTTGACTCAGATCTCAAGTCTCTCTAACATCAACAATCTAGAACAGTAAGATTTGTTTCAATAGGGAAAGAACATCCTTTCACAACATGACTTACACCCCTCACAGTGTAATGGCCTCAGTGACGTGTCCATAAACACATGTATGTTCAACATTCCTCCTCTACTGCCCCCCCATGCTTACTTGCGTGTTTTGCCAAAGTCCACAGAGTTGATGGTACCTCCAGGCTTCCTCCAGCCGATCAGGTACTTGGAGGTGGCTCCCTGGCGGGGGTAGAAGCTCTTGGGGCCTCCAGGGGAGAGGGAGGTCTGAGAGGTGGGGGAGGTGGCAAGGGCTGACTCCTCCTGGGAGGAGCTGGGACTGCAGCCTGGACCCATGGGACTGCCAGACTGGCCCGAGCTCAGAGTACTGGTACGGAACAACATGGATATGGGTTAGTATAGGTATATTTATACTAATGTATTCATAACTCACAGACACCATTACATCGGTGTTTCACTTCACATTTCTGTAATGTGCACTCATCTATGAACACATTTCTGTACAATATTTCAAAAACATATGGTAATTGTGACTACTTTCCCCACACACGACATCTCCGATGTCTCCACATCTTGAGATGAGAATTTAAATTCATGAAGAAAAAGAAATAGGACAGAGTGTCCTTGGACTTCTTCCATGTTAACATTTCAAACAACATTTCTCCCCAGTTTGACATGAAAGCGAGCGTCTCCCTCCTCAGACATGCTGTGTGTACAATAAAACAGTCACTAGTCTGGTGGAGTTATTTCAGAGCCACAGAGGAGAGGCTGAGGAGAGGAGGAAACGCTCTGTTCACTGAAAGGAACTGTGGTTTAGGAGTGTTAACAGTGCTGAGCTCTCACATTCAGCATTCCACAGTGTTTCAAGTGCTCTCTTTCTCTCTGTGAGAACCTGGCTCACACACAAACAAGCACGCATACACACACACGCGCACATACAAACACAAACACACACACTCAGATACACACACGCATGTGCACACACACACACACACAGACACACATACAGCAGGTTGCTGCTTGCTACCTCTCACCACCAAACCGCAAGGCTTGGGAGTTTTCCATCTGGGACAATAGGGGATATATAAGGACTACAAAGCATCACTGTCTGCTGAATGAAACATTGATACATGAGAGGAAATGCATTGGCTGCATAAAGAGCAGACTGTAATAGAACTGTCCCACATGAAAAACTACTACAGTTTACTATACAATACTACAGTACTTACTATAGAATTCTGTAGTATACTATATTACACACTGTAGCAGTGTTGTTGTGCTCGAGACCGGTCTCGAGACCACATATTGAGTGCCTCGGGTCTTGTTTCAATGTCGGATACATTTGTACTCGGTCTCGGACAGTGAGAACTCTTAATTTCTTCCCGAGACCAGCAGAGTAAAAATCTCAGAATTATCAGCTTCCATTCAGTCAGCACATAAAACCGCTTCGCCAGGCCAAAAATATATATACTCCTTTCTTGAAACATTATTTCAACAGCCTTTATATCTATTATAGACATGTTTGTACAGTGGCAAACCTATAGGTCTTCAGTGTGTGACTAGTTTGTGATTCTGAAAGGACAGCAACCGTAATACCAACACACTCATATAGGAGAGTGCAGAAAGGGCCAGTGTTGTAGTGGAGGGTATATGCAGGTATATACTGTAATACCAACACACTCATGTAGGAGAGTGCAGAAAGGGCCAGTATGCAGGTATATACTGTAATACCAACACACTCATGTAGGAGAGTGCAGAAAGGGCCAGTATGCAGGTATATACTGTAATACCAACACACTCATATAGGAGAGTGCAGAAAGGGCCAGTGTTGTAGTGGAGGGTATATGCAGGTATATACTGTAATACCAACACACTCATGTAGGAGAGTGCAGAAAAGGCCAGTGTTGTAGTGGAGGGTATATGCAGGTATATACTGTAATACCAACACACTCATGTAGGAGAGTGCAGAAAGGGCCAGTATGCAGGTATATACTGTAATACCAACACACTCATGTAGGAGAGTGCAGAAAGGGCCAGTGTTGTAGTGGAGGGTATATGCAGGTATAATATTGTTGTTTTTATTTAACCTTTATTTAACTAGGCAAGTCAGTTAAGAACAAATTCTTATTTACAACGACGGCCTAACACGGCAAAACCCTAACCCGGACGACGCTGGGCCAATTGTGCACCGCCCTATGGGACTCCCAATCACGGTCGGTTGTGATACAGCCTGGAATCGAACCAGGATCTGTAGTAATGCCTCTAGCACTGAGATGCAGTGCTTTAGACCGCTGTGCCACTCGGGAGCCACTTGGGAGCCCCATCAACTGAGAAATCATGCACAAAGTAGCCTACACAATCACAAAGCACCTGAAATATATTCACGAGCGCTGCACACATAGCCTAGTTTCAGTGGAATATCATCTGCAGGCAGCAAGAGCATGCTGCTCTCAACTGGTTTAGGCATGGAGCAGCTCACAGCAGAATGACATCAGTAGCTGGTAGACGTTTAAACTTATGATATCAACCAGTAAATGCTAACTAAGGCAACAATGGGTTATCAAACCAAGTATTAAAAAGTTTAGTCCGAAAAGTTGGTTAGTAGGCTATTTGTGATGCGCAATTGTCCTCATGCACTGTTTGCATCAGGGACATAGACATGGATGGGCCTGGGTGGACAGAGGCCCACGCACTATAGGGAGCCAGGCCCTGACAGGCCCACCCAATCAGATCGATGTGGTTTAAGCATTGTTGTGGAGTTAGACCACACATTTTTAGTATATTTTCAATTTACATATTTTTGTGAGATTTTGAGAGTGAAAATCTGAAAAATCTATAGGAAAACTCATAAGAAAACATAGGAAAAGATAAGATTTTTCACACAGGGTGTCTTTCCTTCGCTGGGCAGGTCGTTTGGGAACTTTTAGGCAAAATTTGAGTATACCCACTTCTCTAGGCACCACTACACCACTGCATAGGTGATGATGTTAAGGATAAGCAGTCCATAAACTCTGACATAATAAGCCAGTAGGTCCCAATCATAAAAATACAAAAACACAACCATTAAGCATTTCCCAATCGAAATGTACAACTATGACCTCCCATGGCAAAAATAATTTCATGTTTAGCCCACAAAGTAACTGATGACCTAAAGTTTAAAGTAAAACTGACATCATTTTAACTACTTTGCAGATATGAAACAAACAGACAATCATAATATCAGTCAAAAATATCAAATTCTTATGCTACAAAACCAACTTCATAAGAGGTTTTAAAAATAGGTTATATTTGACTCAATGTTCCATGACGTACACTAACATGCTGACTACACCGCCCACGTCGTGTGCGTGATTCAATCATTGCACACACACTGCCCGTGCAAGTCAACGAGCGTCTGCGTAACTTGGTTCTATTTGTGACGCTAGACGCGCTAAAATGCTGTCAGTTCCACTTTAAATGCAACCATGTTTCACACACATAAGTTATTTTCAAAGAGATGGCTAACAACGGCAAGCGTGCTGCAGTAAAAAACACAGTTCCACTCACCAGATTGCGCAGTGACCTGTTGGCCTGAAAAAAGGCAGAAGTTTCCATACGTTTTTCTAAAAACGGTCCCACCCATTTAGTCAAAATATGATTGGTTGATTCCACTGTCAAAATGTTGCCCTAATACAGTTGAATGGCAGATGCCTTTATCTCCCTCACCAACTTCAAACATCTGCTATCTGAGCAGCTAACCGATCGCTGCAGCTGTACATAGTCTATAGGTAAATAGCCTACCCACTTTACCTACCTCATCCCCATACTGTTTATATTTATTTACTTTTCTGCTCTTTTGCACACCAGTATCTCTACCTGTACATGACCATCTGATCATTTATCACTCCAGTGTTAATCTGCAAAATTGTAATTATTTGCCTACCTCCTCATGCCTTTTGCACACAATGTATATAGACTCCCCTTTTTTCTACTGTGTTATTGACTTGTTAATTGTTTACTCCATGTGTAACTCTGTGTTGTCTGTTCACACTGCTATGCTTTATCTTGGCCAGGTCGCAGTTGCAAATGAGAACTTGTTCTCAACTAGCCTACCTGGTTAAATAAAGGTGAAATAAAAAATAAAATATATATATAAAATACCTTCTGATGGCCTAGCCAATGGCTAACTTAGCTAGCTCAATTTATCTCCCCAGAGACCAGCAAAGAAAAAATCCTGATTGTATATTTTTTTCTCTTCAGTGTTAACCCTTTCCTTTCCAACAAAAACTGAAGGGATTGAATCAGAACATCAGTGAAAATAATGATATGATTATCATTGTTATTATATTTTTATAATCATTATTTTTTAAAAATCCTTAGCCCTTCTCTGAAGGTGTAGAAGGCCCTCATTGTTCCCCACTGTGTTTGGGTTAATAATAATGTGTGGCTCTATTTTCCCCCAGCATGCATTTTTTTACACTTTTTTGAATGTCTAAAGAATCCATATGATGTTCTGAAAAATGAACAGAGAAATACTGGACATTATGAACTCTTATTATGGTGGTGATTTGACAAAATTACAATCAAGGTCTTGAATTGGACTCGCATTTGTCTGGTCTCGGTCTTGGACCCTTTGTCCCCTTCCCGGTCTTGACTCGGTCTCGCCCCCCCTCCGGGATTAGTCTTGACTCGGTCTCGCCCCCCCCTCCGGGATTAGTCTTGACTCGGTCTCGACCCCCCTCCGGGATTAGTCTTGACTCGGTCTCGCCCCCCCCTCCGGGATTAGTCTTGACTCGGTCTCGCCCCCCCTCCGGGATTAGTCTTGACTCGGTCTCGCCCCCCCCCTCCGGGATTAGTCTTGACTCGGTCTCGCCCCCCCTCCGGGATTAGTCTTGACTCGGTCTCGCCCCCCCCTCCGGGATTAGTCTTGACTCGGATACGATTTGCTCCGGTCTTGGTCTTAAATCGATCTCGAACACAACCCTGCACTGAAGTATCCCTCAATCATGTGTAGTACTTAGTATAGAATGTTGTAGTATACTGTAGAATACTATAGTATATACTACAGTATTATCCACCAACAAAAAAACACTGTGGTGAAAACTACAGAAATGTCAGAAAAACACTACAGTCCACAAATGCACTTAAAAAACTATAGTAAATATTACAGTATTTAATTTGCATATACCCTGCCCATTCCCCTTCTACATATCCCAATTTGTGGTGGCACATGGTTGTGTACCCCATGGTTATAGAAAAGAGCAGGAGGAGAACACCTCCACTTCTATGTCAAAGATAATAAAACAAAAATACTATAGTAAATACTACAGTAATGTATACAAAAACACTACAATACATACTATAGTATATACTACTATTTTTACTACAGTATTTATACTATAGTAAACTACAAATACTACAGAAAACTGCATTAAATACTACATTATTCACTACTACAGGCTCCCGAGTTGCGCAGCGGTCTAAGGCACTAAGAATCTCAGTGCTAGAGGCGTCACTACAGACACCCTGGTTCGAATTCAGGTTGCATCACAACCGGCCATGATTGGGAGTCCCATAGGGTGTCGCACAATTGGCCCAGCATTGTCCGGGTTTGGCCGGTGTTGGCCATCATTGTAAATAAGATTTTGTTCTTAATTTAAAAAATTAAAATAAACAGTGAATACTACAGTAAAGTCAGCAAAAACAATACAGTGAATACTATAGTATTCCTACCATAGTATACACTATAGTATTTTTTCATGTGGGGTAGCACAGCACAGGGAGGCACACACACCTGGAGTGGGACGCAGCATCACTGAGGGTGTAGGAGCCACTGTCCGGGGCTGGGGGGAACACAAGGGGGCTCTGGGCTGGGTATGCGCTGCTCCCTGGGGGGCCGGGGGAGTCTGGGGCTGAAGGAGAGGTCTCTTGGGCCAGCCGATCTTTGGTTCTGGAACCCCCGGACCCTGTGGCCCCGTAAGAGGTAGCATCAATGCCGCTGTCTGTGGATGCCCCCTGTAGGTAGCCGTTGAGCTCTGAGTCAGGCCGTACCCCTGTCCTGCTGGAGCCAATCTCATACCACTTTTCATCACTGTGGGCAGAGCTGGAGGCATTACTGGACAGTGTGTTGCTTCCTGATTGGCTGGAGGAGTAGGAAGCTTCCACCTGTAGAGACAGAGACCCTACAGTCACGTCCTGGTTGTTTGATCATAGTAAATAAAGACTACTTTGACATAGACAACAATCTACATTGCCAAGCTAGTGCAGTCGGAAAGTATTCAGACCGTTGACTTTTTCCACATTTTGTTACAGCCTTATTCTAAAATGGAATCCCTCATCAATCTACACACAATATCCCATAATCACAAAGCAAAAACTGATTTTTAGATTTTATTTGCAAATGTATTACAAATAAAAAACTGAAATATTACATTAACATAATTATTAATTTCAGGTAATTGTGCATTTCAGGTCAAATAACAACCCAATGTGTATATCCCAGGACAAATTAGCTAGCAACAGCAAGCTAGCTAGCTAAATTGCCATAAATGTTTGCTTTTCGACCTGTCCCCAAATGAATATAGTTGGTATTTCAACCTGCGTGTCCTGATCCTGTCCTGATCCTGTCCTGATCGCGCACAAGCGGTCTGGTCAGCATGTTAGAAGTCATATTTGGTCATATTTGAGCCTGGTACCTCACCTTGATGTTCTTGTTGGGAGACAGGTGTGTCCCCTGTTCCTGCTGCTGGAGACGAGTTACTGCCTTGGATACAGCTGGGTCTGGGAGGGACAGGATCAAACAGAGGAATGAGACACAGATAACAATACCAGTAACATAGAGAGCTATTCCTGTCTCTGACTCTCATCATCTGCATCACCCAAAACACCAGAGACATGACTTGGGCATTTTCTAAAGCAGTGGTATTCAAAGATTTTCAGCAAATTTCTGGGGACCCCATTTTTCCCCAAGATGTTCTCGTGACCCCCACCCCACGCCAAATCTAATGACACAACCTTAAAATCGGTACATTTCGAATTTTTTATAAAAAAATAACTTAATTGCATTTTCATCTCTTATCAGAATGAAAATAAACCAATAAATACATTTACTCAATACAATTCGATGTTTCATATTATGTTTCTCAAAAACGATCATTTTGGCGACCCCACTGCAGTACCTGGGGTCGTGACCACGACATTGAATGACACTGTTCTAAAGCATGTCCTCTTACCTGCTCTATCAGCCCCCCTGTCGGCCACCTCCCCTTCCACCGCTTGGGGCCATCCAGTGGCAGGCTTAGTCTCGTTAGACCCCTCTCCCACTCCCTGATGCTCAGCAGACACAGGGGAGTGGCGGGTATTGTTGTTAAACCTAGAAAATAGATGGAAGAAGACGGCATCATGTCTAGCTGCATCATTTACTGAACAAAACAGGAGTACCTCTGCCACGATGAGTACAACATATCAACGAGACATATAATGATAACATATAATTTAGTCATTTCCTTTCTATTATTGGATAACTCCCAAAGAAGTAATTACAGTGAATACAGACTACATCTGAAAATAGAGCCATTTAAGTGAAACCCTACAGCGATCTGTTTCTAGATCTGAATTTTGGTCTGTGTATGATGTGGGTGTGGTCTGAATGTGGCCATGAATTGGCCCAGGTTTGTTCTGGCCTGAGTGACCTCTCACCCGTCTGGCATGGACTTCTGTCTCCAGTGGTTGGAGCCTGCGCTCCCAGTGTCTATGTAGGAGAGGCTGGTAGGGGCTTTGCGGGTGTGTGGAGAGCGGCCCATCACGATGGAACAAGCCAGGGCATAGTTATCATTCCCTGGGGAATACCTGAAGGATACAGAGCAAACAGATTCCACTACTAAGCTTAAAGCTTGTACATCTTCCCGACTATATCATATTATTAGCCAGGGTGGCTCTCTTACCGTTTAGGGTTGAGAGGGCGCCCGTCGCTGGACACACTGCGGGGGATGACTCCGGTCGGCTCCTGGTACTCTGAAGCCGGGGCCTTGATGAGCGTCCCCCCCAGGGCCGCTGTGGTGCGGCTCTGGGGGCTGGAGGAGGTGCGGGGCCACTTGTTGTTGTTGCTGCGGAAGGGGAATTTAAACTCATAGGGCATCCCCTCCTTGTGGTTCTTATAGTCCACCAGGGGCATGTGGTACAGCTCTGAACAGCCTCTGTGAGAAGAGACAGAGATAAATCAAATCAAAAATATTTGTCACATGCGCCGAATGCAACAGGTGTAGTAGACCTTACAGTGAAATGCTTACTTACAAGCCCTTAACTAACAACGCTTTAAGAAGTTAAGAAAACAAATCAAAATAAGTGTTAAGTAAAAAATTGATAAGTGAAAATAGAAAATAAAAGTAACACATAATTAAACAGCAGCAGTAAAATAACAATAGCGAGGCTATATACAGGGGTTACCAGTACAGAGTCCATGTGCGGGAGCACCGGTTAGTTAAGGTAATTGAGGTAATACGTACATGTAGGTAGAGTTAAAGTGACTATGCATAGAGTATAAACAAAAGAGTAGCAGCAGCGAAAAGAGGGGTCTGGGTAGCCCTTTGATTAGGTGTTCAGGAGTCTTATGGCTTGGGGGTAGAAGCTGTTAAGAAGCCTTTTAGACCTCCACTTGGCGCTCCGGTATCGTCTGCCATGCTGTACCAGAGAGAACAGTCTATGACTAGGGTGGCTGGAGTCTTTGACAATTTTTAGGGCCTCCTGCCTCTGACACCGCCTGATATAGAGGTCCTGGATGGCAGGAAGCTTGGCACCAGTGATGTACTGGGCTGTACGCACTACCCTCTGTAGTGCCCTGCGGTTGGAGGCCAAGCAGTTGCCATACCAGGCAGTGATTGGACCATGATAGTTTGTTGGTGATGTGGAAACCAAGGAACTTGAAGCTCTGAAGCTGTTCCACTACAGCACCGGCAATGAGAATGGGGGCGTGCTCGGTCCTCCTTTTCCTGTAGTCTACGATCATCTCCTTTGTCTTGATCACGTTGAGGGAGGGGTTGTTGTCCTGGCACCACATGACCAGGTCTCTGACCTCCTCCCTATAGGCTGTCTCATTGTTGTCGGTGATCAGACCTACCACTGTTGTGTCATCGGCAAACTTGATGATGGTGTTGGAATCGTGCCTGGCCATGCAGTCATAGTTGAACAGGGTGTGCAGTAGGGGACTGAGCACACACCCCTGAGGTTCCCCCCGTGTTGAGGATCAGCGTGGCAGATGTGATGTTCCCTACCCTTACCACCTGGGGGAGGCCCGCCAGGAAGTCCAGGATCCAGTTGCAGAGGGAGGTGTTTAGTCCCAGGGTCTTTAGCTTAGTGACGAGCTTTGAGGGCACTATGGTGTTGAACGTTGAGCTGTAGTCAATGAATAGGATTCTCACATTGGTGTTCCTTTTGTCCAGGTGGGAAAGGGCAGTGTTGAGTGCAATAGAGATTGCATCATCTGTGGATCTGTTGGGGCGGTATGCAAATTGGAGAGGGTCTAGGGTTTCTGGGATAATGGTGTTGATGTGAGCCATGACCAGCCTCTCAAAGCACTTCATGGCTACAGACGTGAGTGCTACAGGTCCGTAGTAATTTGGGCAGGTTACCTTAGTGTTCTTGGGCACAGGGACTATGCTGGTCTTCTTGAATGTTGATATTACAGACTCAGTCAGGGACAGGTTGAAAATGTCAGTGAAGACACTTGCCAGTTGGTCACGGAGTACATACTTGGAGTACACATCCTGGTAATCCGTTTGGCCCTGTGGCCTTGTGAATGTTGACCTGTTTAAAAGATCTTACTCACATCGACTAAGGAGAGCGTGATCACACAGTTGTCCGGAACAGCTGGTGCTCTCGTGCATGTTTCAGTGTTATTTACCTCGAAGCGAGCATCGAAGTAATTTAGCTCATCTGGTAGGTTTGTGATACTGGGCAGCTCGTGGCTGTGCTTCCCTTTGTAGTCTGTAATAGTTTGCACGCCCTACCACATCTGACGAGTGTCAGAGCTGATGTAGTACAATTCAATCTTTGTTCTGTTTTGACGCTTTGCCTGTTTGATGGTTCTTTGGAGGGCATAGTGGGATTTCTTATAAGCTTCCGGGTTAGAGTCCCGCGTGCACCAGCTGTTGTTTACAAATATGCATAGGCTCCCGCCCCTTGTCTTACCAGAGGCCGCTGTTCTATCCTGCCAAAAAAGCTTAAAACCCGCCAGCTGTATGTTATTCATGTTGTCGTTCAGCCACGACTCGGTGAAACACAAGATATTACAGTTTTTAATGTCCCGTTGGTAGGATATATTTTATTATCAATTGATTGTACGTTGGCTAATAGGACCGATGGTAAAGGTAGATTACCCTCGCGGCGACGGATCTTTACAAGGCACCCGGACCGTCGTTCACAATATCTCCGTCTTTTCCTCCTGCGAATGACGGGGATGAGGTCCTTGTCGGGTGTCTGGAATAAATCCTTCCTGTCCAACTCGTTGAAGAAGAAAAATTCCTCTAGTACGGGGTGAGTAATCGCTGCCCTGATATCAATAAGCTCTTTTCGGTCATAAGACACGGTGGCAGAAACATTATGTACAAAATAAGTTACAAATAACGCGAAAAAACATACACAATAGCACAATTGGTTACGTGATCATAAAACGGCAACCATCTCCTTCGGCGCCATTATTACATCAAGATATACACTACAAACACTCCAGCGCTGCCCCAGTACCCAAATGCATGCTTCTGATATGACTGACAGAGGGATATATCTGTTGATAAATAACTTATTTGTTGTCTCTGAACTGTACCTGCGAGGGGTGGAGTCCTCGTGCGGGGGTATGATGACTACCTTGACGGTGACAGAGGTCCTCAGGAGATCGATCATCTGCTCGTGGGACAGCGATGCAACGGCAACCTTACATATCTCTACTAGCCTACTGCCCTGGCGCAGCCCCGCCTGCCAGGCGTACCCGTAGGGCTCTACCTCTGCCACGATGCCCTCAAAGTTTACATGGAAGCCCAGCTGGCCCAGGCCGTTCCTCCTCAGGGTCATCTCTGTGGTCTGGCTGCCCTTTGACAGGAGCTAGAGACAGAGGAGAGAAGGAGGGGGAGGAGAAAGAGGTGAAGGAGAAGAGTTATAACTACTGTGGCGTACAGCAGGTCAGCCACCAGGGGGAGATTCGTCGAGGCCTGGTGACAGACGGAGTATACATCACGGGGCGATGGCTCCATCTGCTGGACGTGCCAGGTCTCGACGGGCTCTCCGGGCCAGGACTAATTGTGGCTGATTGGGGATTGGTGAGTATTCAAGGGCTGATTGCTCACCAGCTGTACAAGTCCCATAAAGCTGCCAGAAGGGCAGCACACAGGGAAGAGACTGGGGGAGGAAAGGACTCCCGTATAGTTGGGGATGGTACCAGAGGTAACAGGAGGGAGTTCAGTTTTGATCCCCACAGGATACAGCAAGACCCGGAGCCCAGAAGACGGTATCCCGGAGAGGGTCTCTTGGGGGAGACCTATTATTTTCTTTTGAACTATTATTTTAATAAACACCTTTTGAAACTGAGCTAATCCTACTCTGTCTGTGTCTCAACCCCCTGGTCTGCCACACTACATAACGTAAGAAACCTCTAAATCCAAAAACAGACTACACTGCATGTGCTGTGTATGCTCTGTGCAGCATACCACCTTGTATCCCACTGTTGGCTTGCCTCTGAAGCTAAGCAGGGTTGGTCCCTGAATGGAAGACCAGATGGTGCTGGAAGTGGTTTTAGAGCTGTCCAGTAGGAGGCACTCTTTCCTCTGGTCTAAAAAAATGCCCCAGTGCAGTAATTAGTGACATTGCCCTGTGTAGTGTGCTGTCTTTTGGATGGGACGTTAAACGGGTGTCCTGACTCTCTGTGGTCACTAAAGATCCCATGGCCCTTATCATAAGAGTAGGGGTGTTAACCCCAGTGTCTTGCATATCATTATGGCCACCTAATAATCCCTAGTTTCCAATTGGCTCATTCATCCTCCCTCCTCTCCCCTGTAATTATTCCCCAGGTCATTGCTGTAAATGACCATGTGTTTTCAGTCAACTTACCTGGTAAAATAAGGGGTTGAATAAATAAAAAACAAAACTATTCTGTTGGCTGCTGCTACTGTACAACACATCACATAAACATAATCTGCCCTTGGGCTTAGATCTGATAAGAAACACACTAACAGACTGAATCTATCATCAGCGGATGCGCTACCCTTCAATTAAAGTGTTTTTGCACAGGAGGGAGGGTTTAAGGTTTAATACACCTTGCCTGGCCGTTCTGACCCAGTGTCAGGTAGAAAGAGGTTGTAACATAGTACTTAACCCAGACCCCCAGGCAACCACAACAGGGCCAGAGCAGGATATTATGCTACATCACTGATGCACGCCTCCGCTTTCCGACAAGAAAGGGTATGGCATGCACACTCACTGTACACACAAACATGAAATAACCCTTAGCAAATAGTGTTAATCTTTCATTCAAGACAACTGGCATTGCCTAATCGCATGAAAATGATTAAACTACCTCTCCAAATACGATTAATGCTGAGTGTTATACCTGTAACATTGTGTTTGTAATCACTGTAGGCCTATTCTGCATCTGCTTTGAACATAATGGATTATCTGAGGTGGAAATGGGAGGTATGTTTATTATAACCCATTGGTTAGTGATGAAAGGTCCTTATCTGGCTTGAAACTTGGGACACCTGTAATAATAATCACAACAGATGATGTGTGAAATATTATAAAGCCATCAGTGTAGCAATAATACACAGACTAACTGTGCTGCTACTGACCTCCAGGCGTTTCACCACCTCTCCGAAGTCCTCTGTGTTGTTGTTGATGGAGCGCAGCGACACGCTCTCCCCACGCTCATAGTAGATCTTCATGGAGGCGGGGCTGCCAGAGGACCAGCCAATGACGTCGCGCGTGGCACAGTTAAAGACCACAGCCTTCGCCTCCTGATCCAATAGGATGAGGAAATCGTTGGAGATGGCCAGTAGACACTCCCTCTCCGCCCCGGCTACCTGGTCCTCCGCATGCACCGGCCATGTCACTGCACCTAGGCTCCTTAGCTCTGCCCCACTGTACGGCCGTACCCTCTCTCTCCGCTTGTGAGCCAATGAGATGAAGGGGAATTTCCCCGTGGGCTCCACCGGCGTGCTGGTCACATGCCGCTCTGCCAGGTCCCGCAGGTACTCCTGTCGCGTGCGTGTCGCCATGGCACCAAACTTTTCAGACTTGTGGGCGGCGTTCTCTGCGTTGATGACCTTGGCCAGCAGGAAGTCCCTGAAGACAGTGGACTTGGGGAAGGTCACACCCTTGGGGATAGGAGGGCCGAAGGAGGGCACGTCCTGGGAACGAGTCACAGCCACACTGGGGGAGAGAGAGAGAGAGAGAGAGAGAGGGAGAGGGAGAGAGAGAGGTCACTAACTAGTAAGTGCACTGAAGGAGGGAGTCCTATACCCAAACTCAATGGATCCCCAGGCACTAGATCTGACAGAATTGAATAGGTGTAAGATGGCAAGCTGCTGCTTTTACTATGTCTTATCCCTATCCAATCCTCTCAGGGAGGGCAGAACACAGTAGACTAGAGGGCAGAAAACAGTAGACTAGAGGGCAGAAAACAGTAGAATAGAGGGCAGAAAACAGTAGACTAGAGGGTAGAAAACAGTGGACTAGAGGGCAGAAAACAGTAGACTAGAAGGCAGAAAACAGTAGAATAGAGGGCAGAAAACAGTAGACTAGAGGGTAGAAAACAGTGGACTAGAGGGCAGAAAACAGTAGACTAGAGGGCAGAAAACAGTAGACTAGAGGGCAGAAAACAGTAGACTAGAGGGCAGAAAACAGTATACTAGAAGGCAGAAAACAGTAGACTAGAAGGCAGAAAACAGTAGACTAGAAGGCAGAAAACAGTAGAATAGAGGGCAGAAAACAGTAGACTAGAGGGCAGAAAACAGTAGACTAGAGGGCAGAAAACAGTAGAATAGGGGGCAGAAAACAGTAGACTAGAGGGCAGAAAACAGTAGACTAGAGGGCAGAAAACAGTAGACTAGAGGACAGAAAACAGTAGACTAGAGGACAGAAAACAGTAGACTAGAGGGCAGAAAACAGTAGACTAGAGGGCAGAAAACAGTAGACTAGAGGGCAGAAAACAGTAGACAAGAGGGCAGAAAACAGTAGACTAGAGGGGAGAAATCAGTAGACTAGAGGGCAGAAAACAGTAGACTAGAGGGCAGAAAACAGTAGACTAGAGGACAGAAAACAGTAGACTAGAGGGCAGAAAACAGTAGACTAGAGGGGAGAAATCAGTAGACTAGAGGGCAGAAAACTGTAGACTAGAGGGCAGAAAACAGTAGACAAGAGGGCAGAAAACAGTAGAATAGAGGGCAGAAAACAGTAGACTAGAGGGCAGAAAACAGTAGACAAGAGGGCAGAAAACAGTAGACTAGAGGGCAGAAAACAGTAGACTAGAGGGCAGAAAACAGTAGACTAGAGGGCAGAAAACAGTAGACTAGAGGGCAGAAAACAGTAGACTAGAGGACAGAAAACAGTAGACTAGAGGACAGAAAACAGTAGACTAGAGGACAGAAAACAGTAGACTAGAGGGGAGAAATCAGTAGACTAGAGGGCAGAAAACAGTAGACTAGAGGGCAGAAAACAGCAGACTAGAGGACAGAAAACAGTAGACTAGAGGGCAGAAAACAGTAGACTAGAGGGGAGAAATCAGTAGACTAGAGGGGAGAAATCAGTAGACTAGAGGGCAGAAAACTGTAGACTAGAGGACAGAAAACAGTAGACTAGAGGGCAGAAAACAGTAGACTGGTTATCGTTCCTCCTAGCCCCTTTTCCTTCCCAGCATAAAGGGTGGCATGAGTCTTTCTATGGTCAAGGCTCTACTTAGGTTACCTACTACCCTTCCCATTCAACTCCCATTGTTGCTCCACAATAGGCCTCCTAGAGTTTAATGAAACAAGTTAGCATGAAATCTAACCTAGTTCTGATGCAGATGACTGACAATGATTGGCTTCCAAATTCATATATAATCCAACAATGGTGAGGAAAAGCTGAACAGTAGCACTATAGAAACCCACTGTAGGCCAGGCTCATGTAGGCTGATGTCAGAGTCCTGACAAGCCTCAGTCCAGTCCATTAAACAGATAACACAGTCATCACATGCAGCTGTGACATTACAGCCCAAGCCTCGCTCAACCAGGCAGGCGGATATAACTATACATTCAGCACAGCTGACAAGCCAGCTACCACTGAGATGGCCACTCTCAGCCAGCCCTAGACCCCAGATCACAGAGAAGATACGTGGAGAGGAGTGGAGAGGAGGGGGCTACTCCCTATTTGTAGAAACAAAGCTCTGATCGTTATGCAATATGGCTAAATTGACCTATCTGCATTTGGACAGCATTTGATAGCACAAGATTATCACTAGGCTGTGTCCCTAGGCTGGCCACAGGCCAACTACTTATATGTTGGCCTGAAGAGATCACTGATGCATCATTCCAAAGATCCCGTTTTCACTGCGTGTGAACAGGATACAGAGCCAGTCACACACACAATACTGATCAATATTTAAAGCTACTGTAGCAACTTTATAATCTCTGATGAGTCAGAATTCAACACTATCACAAAAACAGCAATATCCAATAAAACCTTGGCAAAACGTAGTCATTGTATCACGCATTATGTAATACATCACAGTAGTGCAGCCGTGTGTGTGTGTGTGTGTGTGTGTGTGTGTGTGTGTGTGTGTGTGTGTGTGTGTGTGTGTGTGCGTGAGAGGTCGCTGAAACTGCTGTGTCCTCAGACCCCCTCCTTTTCACACTGGTCATCAGCATCACATCTCGGATCCCTCCTACACACACACTGTATACACACACACACACAGTGACACAACCCTCAGACCCACCTGTTCTTGCTCCGGCATCTGACCCTTACGTTTCCCAGTTGGTCTGTTTATGTGACTCTACCAACTCCTGACTGGGCTAGGCATTATAAAAATATGTCTCCTTGAAGTGAATCCTCCTCTCCTGTCTGCTTGGTCTGATCACACTACTGCAGGTACACACAGCTTTATCCAGCTAATTATAGCTGCTTCCGCCGCCCGTCCAACCGCTGTTCTGTTACTAGATCTTGTGACTTTTTACTCCTCTTTGAAATGGCATCCCAGGCTCCCAGCAATTCAGGCTTCTAGCATATCAGCGCTCTGGTGGCAGAACAGAACAGATAGGGGTTGGAACTTGTAGTGTGTTCATTAGATCCATGGGACTGAGCCAGAGGCTGGATGCTGAGAGCTGCTCTGGGTGAAGTGGAGTCTTCACTGCTTCAGGGTCCCACTCCCTACTTCATCCAAGAAGAAAAGCCAGCATTTCTCCCTCTCAGCCTCTTCTCCTTGACGACACTCGTTGGCTTCAAATCAAAAGATGTCCCCTTTAAAAAAGAACAACTCCAACTGAGGAGGGCATCTAATCGTTGGCAGTCAGCGCTGGGGGGTAGAGGGGTTACTGGAGGGGAGGGCTCAGAATAAATTAGCCCAACTTTGATGAGGTTTGAGCTGAGACCCAGAGCCTGCACAAGTGTTCCTCGGGGAGGGTCTTTGAGCACTGAGGGACAGAGCACTGCACGGCTGCTCAAGAATCCTCTGATTCGCTCGTCCAGCAAGGGAATCATTGACGTGTATGCCGCTAACTCCTTCAGATCGCTCCAGCTCCGTTGCCCCAAGGCAGTGTGGTAGGCAGGAGGGTTGAGTGAGTGAGTGAGTGAGGTGTGGATGAGCGTGTCAGTGAGAATGCCACAGACCCCACTTACAGCACCCTGCCTTTAGTACCCTGCCTACAGTACCCTGCCTATAGCACCCCACCTGCAGTACCCTGACTATAGTACCCTGACTACAGTACCCTGCCTTTAGTACCCTGACTATAGTACCCTGCCTACAGTACCCTGCCTTTAGTACCCTGCCTACAGTACCCTGCCTACATTACCCTGCTTTTAGTACCCTGCCTACAGTACCCTGCCTACAGTACCTTGCCTACATTACCCTGCTTTTAGTACCCTGCCTACAGCACCCTGCCTACAGCACCCTGCCTACAGTACCCCGCCTAAAGTACCCCGCCTTTAGTACCCCGCCTACAGTACCCTGCCTTTAGTACCCTGCCTACAGCACCCCGCCTTTAGTACCCCACTTACCCTGCCTACAGCACCCCGCCTTTAGTACCCTGCCTACAGCACCCTGCCTTTAGTACTCCACCTACAGTACCCTGCCTTTAGTACCCTGCCTTTAGTACCCCACCTACAGTACCCTGCCTTTAGTACCCTGCCTTTAGTACCCCGCCTACAATACTCTGCCTATAGTACCCTGCTTTAAGTACCCTGACAGTACCCCGCCTACAGCACCCCGCCTACAGCACCCCGCCTTTAGTACCCTGCCTACAGTACCCTGCCTTTAGTACCCTGCCTTTAGTACCCTGCCTACAGCACCCCGCCTTTAGTACCCCACCTACAGTACCCTGCCTTTAGTACTATCATTCTGATACATTCTGATACTATCTACATTCTGATACTATCATACTATCATTCTGACAGTACCCTGACTACAATACCCTGCTTTTAGTACCCCGACTACAGTACCCTGCCTACAGTGCCCTGCCTACAGTGCCCTGCCAATAGTACCCTGCCTACAGTGCCCTGCCAATAGTACCCTGCCTACAGTACCCTGCCTACAGTACCCTGCCTACAGTACCCTGCCTACAGTATCCTGCCTATAGTACCCTGCCTACAGTACCCTGCCTATAGTACCCTGCCTACAGTACCCTGACTACAGTACCCTGACTACAGTACCCTGCCTACAGTACCCTGACTACAGTATCCTTCCTGCCTACAGTATCCTGCCTACAGTACCCTGCCTACATTATCCTGCCTATAGTATCCTGACTACAGTATCCTGCCTATAGTACCCTGGCTATAGTACCCTGACTACAGTATCCTGCCTACAGTACCCTGCCTATAGTATCCTGCCTACAGTACCCTGCATGATACCCTGCCTACAGTACCCTGCCTATAGTATCCTGCCTATAGTATCCTGCCTATAGTATCCTGCCTACCAGTATCCTGCCTACAGTACCCTGCATGATACCCTGCCTACAGTACCCTGCCTATAGTATCCTGCCTATAGTATCCTGACTACAGTACTCTGCCTATAGTACCCTGCCTATAGTATCCTGCCTACAGTACCCTGCATGATACCCTGCCTATAGTATCCTGACTACAGTACCCTGCCTATAGTATCCTGCCTACAGTACCCTCATGATACCCTGCCTATAGTACCCTGCCTATAGTATCCTGACTACAGTACTCTGCCTATATTACCCTGCCTATAGTATCCTGACTACAGTACTCTGCCTATAGTACCCTGCCTATAGTACCCTGCCTATAGTACCCTGCCTATAGCATCCTGACTACAGTACTCTGCCTATAGTACCCTGCCTACAGTACCCTGGCTACAGAGAGAAATAAGGAGAGCCAGTAGTTACCCAAGCAAATTTATCTGGGTTGGTGACCATGCCTTCTAGTGGTTCTCGTTCCTCATTATGTTATCTACCTGTGTGAGTTCAAAACAACCACTGTTGTAGTACCAGGGGCTTTCCAGGTTCTTAGTGACCGCCAGGCCCTCTAGTGGTCTGAACACGGTTTACACTCACCTATAGCAGGTATTGTCGGAGCAGGGGCTGTGCACACGGACAATGATGAACACGTGTTGGAAGTGGGAGCGGATGGTCTTGGGGGTGAAGGGTAGCGCTCCCGGCTCCTGGAACACGATGGTGACGATGTCATTTCCAATGTGTCTCTTCCTCAGCAACTACAAGGACAAACATGGTATAACCATACAAGAATTACACTATCTCAATGAATATCCTATTCTTCAGCATGGCAGCAATAAACTTGATTAATAATTGAATCCATCTATGGCATATCATGTTATCCTAAAGCATGTCTCTTAGATATTCATGTATTATGTGATATCATAGAACCCTTCTGTACCTGTTGTTTGTTGTTGGGTGTGTAGGGCAGCAGGGTAGACACGTGGAACATGATCTCATAGTCCCTGTAGGCCGTGTACAGGGAGTGGCTGCCAGTGGAATCAGCTGGAGGAAGGGAGAGGAGCACCACAATATAAGGCCCCATTGTACTGCTACTGCAACCCAACTCTGTCCTCCAGCAACCTATCTGCTCAGTGCTTTATGTACCAGACTGTCTCCTGTTTCATAGCCCAAACAATAAGCCATGCTAGTGTAGCCTGATCAATGTCTGCCAACATAGTGTGATGGGAAAACAACAACAAATATTTGTAGTAATACAGGTAGAGCACTATCGAGAATACTGTATTGTTGCTCAAAAATACTACATCTAAAAATGTAGCATTGTAAAGAGTATGCCACAACCAATCTACTATAACCCTAAGAGCAGAGGTACCCATGCGCTTGCCTCTCATGACAGTAACTGATTTGGTTTTGGGTGCAAGATTACCCAGGCAGCCACCACAATTAAAATGTATGGACAAAAGAGGAATGTTCATATTCATTGAGCTTATGAATAGAGGAAGTGCCAGAAATAGCCTAATGTAATTAAGTGCATAATTGCGATGAGCTGCCATTTCCTGCTCTGCTCTCATTAGGAACATAAAGGGTGTAGTGGAGCGTGTGGGCCAGCCATTGTGTACCTGATTTAGTCCTCAATACACCAGAGAGACTTGAAAGAAAAACAGGCTACATGAAGTAAAAAGGGACTACACACATAAAAAAAACTGCAAGAGACAGGAGAGGAAAACCTATTTCCTGGATTACAGAGATTACCCCAAACCTATTGTTAATAACACACAAGGCAGATCAGAGCACCGCCTACAGCAAATATTCAGCAGACTCTACAGCTGTGAGACCTGGGGTGAGGAGGTCAGAGAGAGGGTCAGTAAGGCTCCCACACAGGAGCCTGTCATGCTACATCCTTGGTCAAATAAAAAAGGCCAATCACACTTTTAAATGCACTGTCAGTGCTTTGCTTTCAATGGGAATCAATTGTGTGTCTGTGTGTGTCCAAGGTTATTTAAACACCACTGTGTGTTTGTGTGTGTGTGTGTGTGAAAAAATCCACATATCTTATTCAATCACGCAATTTTGTATCTTTCCCCTATTGTCAAATAAATACGCATTGGTTAATTCTCAAGTGGGTGCTATTTCGACACAAAACATTTCTGCCTTGTAGTTAATATTCTAGATGACAATCATGAATAAGTAATGTTGCACATATTTGGGTAAAAGCCATGGTGATGTTGACAGGAGATTGTGGGGCATTTACAAATTCTCTTTGGGGTGGTACCTTAGAAATAGCTGTTTGGGATAGAGCAACTTCATGCTAATTAATTTATTAATGCCCACATGTACAGTGCACTTGGAAAGTTTTATTTATTTATTTTACCAGGTAAGTTGACTGGGAACACATTCTCATTTACAGCAACGACCTGGGGAATAGTTACAGGGGAGAGGAGGGGGATGAATGAGCCAATTTGTAAGCTGGGGATGATTAGGTGACCATGATGGTATGAGTGACAGCTTTGGAATTTAGCCAGGACACCAGGGTTTACACCCCTACTATTACGATAAGTGCCATGGGATCTTTAATGACCTCAGAGAGTCAGGACACCCGTTTAACGTCCCATCCGAAAGACGGCACCCTACACAGGACAGTGTTCCCAATCACTGCCCTGGTGCATTGGAATATTTTTAGACCAGAGGAAAGAGTGCCTCCTACTTGCCCTCCAACACAACTTCCAGCAGCATCTGGTCTCCCATCCAGGTACCAACCAGGACCAACCCTGCGTAGCTTCATAAGCAAAAAAGTATTCAGTCCCCTTGATTTGTTCCATATTTTGTTATGTTACAGCCTTATTCTAAAATGGATTACATAAAACACTTTCCTCATCAACATTTTCCTCATCTGACTTCCTATCAGAGAAAAAACAAAGCCATGAGGTGGAAGGAATTGTCTGTAGAGCTCCTAGACAGGATTGTGTCGAGGCACAGCTCTGGGGAAGGGTACCAAAAAATGTCTACATCAATGAAGATTGGAACCACCAAGACTCTTCTTAGAGCTGGCCGCCTGGCCAAACTGAGCAATCGGAGGAGAATGGCCTTGGTCAAGGAGGTGACCAAAGAGAAACAAGATTCTCTGGTCTGATGAAACCAATATTGAACTCTTTGGCCTGGATGTCAAGCGTCACATCTGGAGGAAATCTGGCACCATCCCTACGGTGAAGGATGGTGGTAGCATCATGCTGTGTGGATGTTTTTCAGGGGCAGGGACTGGGAGACTAGTCACGATCGAGGGAAAGATGAACGGAGTAAAGTACAGAAAGATCCTTGATGAAAACCTGCTCCAAAGCGCTCAGGACTTCTTGTTGGAAGGTTCACATTCCAACAGGACAGTCTCTGAATGTCCTTAAGTTGCCCAGCCAGAGCCACTTGAACCCGATCGAACGTCTCTGGAGAGACCTGAAAATAGCTGTGCAGCAACACTCCCCATCCAACCTGACAGAGCTTGAGAGGATCTGCAGAGAAGAATGGGAAAAACTCCCCAAATACAGGTGTGCCAAGCTTGTAGCATCATACCCAAGAAGACTTGAGGCTGTAATTGTTCCCAAAGGTGCTTCAACAAAGTACTGAGTAAAGGGTCTGAATAGTTATGTAAATGTAATATTTCAGTTTTGAACTTTAAATAAATTTGCTAAAAACCTGTTTTTGCTTTGTCATTATGGGGTATTGCGTGTAGATTGATGAGAATAAAAAAAACGATTCAAACCATTTTAGAATAAGGCTGTAATGTAACAAAATGTGAAAAAAGTCAAGGGGTCTGAATACTTTCCGAATGCACCGTATATGCAAATGAGTTGTTATTTCCGAACTTTATTATTCTATCAATATAATAACAAAACATAAAAGGGCCATATATGGTTAAACACTTTTGGCATGTGTCATTTCAAATAAGAAAACATTTTATATCTAACCTTCAACTGAATACCTGAAGTCCTACCAAAATGTCTCGATTCCATAGATTTTCTCTCTCTCATTATACAATTTTGATAAGATGGTCCATATTTGATGGACAAGTCTAAAATAGTTAAGCATCTTACTCTTATGTGGCTGTTACATTCATCAGAACTGTATTTTTGACCTTTTGTCAATTTTGACTACCGTAGTGTGTGTGTGTGTGTGTGTGTGTGAGCGTACTCTTGGTGTCAAGCTGGGCGCGGTACTTGGTGAAGCCCTGGAGGCGGACTCTCTCCCCCAGCAGCTGTAGGAACTCCTCCAGGGCAGGGCCCGCCATCTCATTGTTGTACATCTCCTCCTCACTGCTCTGCCCAGCCCTGCAGTACATCACCCCCACCTTCACCTGGAAACTCAGCTAGAGAGGAGGAGGGCGAGAGAGGGGGAGAAAGTGAGGGGGAGGGAGGAAGAGAGGGGGAGAGAAGAGAGAGTGACAGATTTCACGTTAAAAAATGTTTGCAGTGCAAAAACTATACGAGATCAGACAAGCCTAATTTTATAGCATGATATAGTGCCAACATATAGTGCCAATCAAAATAGCTATGAAATATGATAACTGGCCCAATAACAGCATATAGCTGTAGCACGGCTGGTCTCTTCAGGGAGTGTTTTATGTAGTGTTAATGTATCCTCCTACCCCCTGCTCATCCAGTTTCATCAGCTGTTCTGTGACCTTGGGCGTGTTGAGGGCCAAGCGGAGGCAGGGCACATCCAGCTCTGGAAGCAGGTGCTCCAACACCTCCTTCAGGGGCAGCCCGCGGGTAGTGCCATGCTTAGAGGACGAGGGCACCGCATCCTCCAGAATAGAACCCCGGAGTGTGATCAACTGGATGGAGGGATGAAAAGAAGGAGAGGAAGAGAAAGAGGTGTGAGAGGAGGAATGTGCCTCAGGAATCCCCAGTCCATGGAACTTTCACATCAAGATGGAACAAAGCGATAGCCAAAATGAACATGTCGGTTTTGCTTCCCAAACACCCTAACTTCTCCTGAGTAAGTTCAGAACTATTTATCTAAAGGAATCTGACATAAAACAACAGAGAAGAACAAGGTACAGTTATCAATCAAACTTTTGGCCTGGGGGCAGATAGCTGAGGTTGGGCTTGTTCAGCAACGCATAATATGTACACAGAGTGTGCATTGTGTTCATCAGAGGCCATGAACTCAATCACTTGCTATCATATACAGCTGGAACGGAGGGGAATTTTCTCTCCCACACTCCTAGGAGAGGGCCGTAACAAAAGGACAGTGTTCCCCAGGTTTGAGGCCCTGGGGTCCCGGGGTGTCTCACACAGAGCTGGATGGTCTATTCACCCACACCTGGCCACCTTCCAACCCAGGGAAAACCCCCAGACAACCATCTCTGGATACTCCAGGGCAGGTGCCTTAAATCTATAGCTGGGAATGTAACGGTGCTGTGTCGCAGTCCATAACTAAAATCACAAGCTTCCAACTTAATGAAGCAAATGATTTTCCAGTGAAATGTAAAAGGAGAGTTCTCTATAGTGGTTTGAGGTTGTGTAGCATTGACAGGCCATGGAGATGTGATGAGGATGAGAGCGTTTTCTATAGTTTCTTTACACAGTGCTGATCTGAGGGAACAGCTGATGCCCTCTGGGTTTCTTACATAATCAGCAGAGAGGGATCGAGTGCTGAGTTTCACCTCCAGCTAATCTTACCGTGAAACTACCAGGAAGACAGACACAGGGGAGAGTTACTGATCTACAGAAAAACAAATCTACAGACAATCGTCGTGACTGGATTTGATAACAATTCCAGAAATCTCAATCTATCTAGCAGGATCATTAACTGCTAACGTTGTTATACGTTGCATGGTCCAGGGAGAGCAGTTGTAAAGGCCGGAGGCTAGCTGTCTGACCTCTGATGTTCTGAAGATGACCCGGTAGTTGTACTGCTGGCCGTGCTCTCTGTGCTCCTCTTGTTTCTCCCTGCGCAGACTCACAGCCACCGGACCCAGAGCCTCGTCCATTCCAAAGTAGTTCCAGTGTTCTGAGGGAGAGAGAAAGAAAACGGGAGAAAGAGAAAGAGAGAGAGCAAGAGAGAGCGAGAGAAAGGGAAGTAGACAGCTATGTATAAACATACACTTCATGCATTTTAATTTGGAAACTGTATTACACAGTGGGCTGTGTAGGACTATTTGTTTACGTTACACATTCTAGTGTTATAGTACTTCATGTACTGGTAAATGTTTGTAACTGAATACTTTTGAGAGGATACATAGTGTATGTTCAGCTGAGTCTATCTCACCTCTAAGGTAGAAGAACTTCCTGTAGTAGTAAGCTCCCAGGTCCACATGCTCTACGATGTAGTGTTTGCCTCTGTCACTGAGGGAACTGGGGCTGTCCTTGGGCCCCTCTAGCACTGCCACCCCAGCGTTAGTGCAGTGGGAGCTGAGGGACGACTCAAACTGACTGCCCTCGCTTCCCAGGGTCTCCGAGCCGCCACTCCCCTGTTTGGGGGGCCCGGCTCCCGCCGTGCGCCTTCCGTTGGTCCCAATCTCATTGCGGAAGCAGGGGCAGCTGAGGAGCATCTCGTTGCTCTGCTCGTCCCCGGTGCCCATGCTGGGGCTGTCCCTGGCCCCGGCACTGAGCTCCTCCTGGCTGCCAGCGGGGGAGCTGTAGGCCAGGCTCTGGGTGGAGGACACGGTGGAGGTGTTGGAGGCTGCAGCTGCAGCAGACGCCCCTGTGGTGGTGTTCTTCCTCTTCCCCGCTGCCATCTGCCTGCTCTGGATCACCTCATTCAGGTCAAACATCATGCTCTGCACGTCGTAGTGGGAGAAGCCCCTCTGGCACACCCATGGCTTGAGGGGGGTTACCCAGTCCTCTGACCGACCGTCCTCAGCATCAGAGCCGGCCCGTGGTGAGTCCGACTCCCCCCTCACGCTGCGTAGTTTACGGAATATAGACTCTCCCCCTGTCTCTGACTTGGAGCGTCTCTTTGGGGGCTTCTCTCTCTCCTTGACTCTGCTGGATGTCTGGCTCTCACTAGTCTCCTCATGTAGTTCTATGGAGGCCTGCTTGAGCCCAGCAGTCAGCAAGTCCTCTAGTCTGTCTGGTGCAGGGCTGCGCTGGTCAGGCTTGTCCCCCTGGTAGCCCTTCAGCATCTCAAAGAAGCTCTCCCCTGGCGCCCCGTGCTGGTCTATAGAGGAGGTGCTGCCATACTCTCTGTGTAGTGGGGACCACTTGGCCCCTGAGGGGCCCAATTCCTCCCCACTGTCCCCACCATCGTCCAGCTCGCTGATGGTGATGTCACTGTTGCTGCGCTGGCGGATGCGGCGGATGTTTCTGTGGGAGGGGACTCTGTAGTCTGTGGGGGACAGGTAACGGCTGTCTGGGCTATAACTGGCCCCCTGGGTTTTACTCTTCAGTGTGTTGTGGATGCTGCGGAGCATGGATGCGTCCTGGGGGCTCATCAGGTGACCTAGTTTCAGGTGGCTCTGCCCACCTCCGACTAAGGCTGGGGACTCTGGCTCTGTGGTAGCCTGCCAGAGAGCACCCAGGTCCTTCCTCGGGGGCCACTCGGCAACCCGTGCCCGTACCCCCATTTTAGGCACCCCCGGGCCCCCTGGAGGGTGGGCACTGTCTATGCGTGCCCCTCCGTTGGCCAGGCGGAGGTGGCGGGTGTAGAACTCGTCGATGGCTGGGATAGAGCCCCCCACGATGCGCTCCATGGGTGGGCGCTTCAGACTGGTCATGGTGCCAAGGCCAGAGCTGGTCACCAGGGCACTCAGCAGCAAGGCATGGCTAGGCTGGATGCTCAGTGTGTCTGCTACTCCACTGGGCTCTCATCTCACTCCAACTGGCTACAACCTGAAAATAGGTTTGGTATTAGAACATACCCTCTCATTTCATATTAACACCAACTTTCTCTAACCAGGCGAAGAGTGGAAACAGTTGGGGAATGTAAGCTGCCTAACTGGTGTTGAAAATGAAACCAATAGCTCTGGTCTGGAAAGGTAGACAATGACACAGTGGCTACCTGCCTGATAATTGGCTGTGTGCAGTGCCCTGTTACTGATGTGGCCTCTCTCATGCTCCTAGGTTTTATTGCAGACTAGCAGGCAGCACAGTGGAAAGTATTGGACTGTGTCTAATTAGTTAATCTCCCTTTGGGCCTTGAGTAAGCAAGCTAATGTTCTCCAACTTGAATCATCTGACTGACTGTGTGGGAGGAGGAAATGGCTGCAGAACAAATTTATTTCCCAAATCGAAATTCTTAATAAAAAGTTTAGCTTTTTCTCTCGAGGCATTTGCTAAATTAGAAATGGCCTCTCTCTTTTCAGAATTCTGGGTTTTCCAGACGTACTTTCTCCTGACATGTCCGGGGGGGTATTTATGATCGGCAAAGTCAGTCAGATAGATGCTTTTAGAAACTCCAGGACAGCCTTACAAACACGCAGACATTTCTATTCTTCAGGATTGAAAGGGATATCTGGATTTCACAAACAGGCCTGCAGAGTCATATTTGGATGTGATTTTCACCTCCTGGCAAACTGACACAGTAAAAAGTCACTGACATTACAATTTCATATAATGGCTCTACTTTTCAAACCAATTTCAGAATAAACATCTGGGGAAAACATGTAAGCTCAGCCAAATCCAACCTGAGCAGAATTATGCCTTCAACCTAATCATTACATTCATGTAACAAACTCCCAAAGTAGACTATAAGGTAATTCAATAAACCAATATAACGCACTATTAACTATTTATATATCAAGTGTTAAACAAAATGTGAGGTGTTGATCTATCAACGAATCTTGTCCAGAGTACATTATCTGATCGATATAGGCTAATGTGTTCAGCTGGGAGGCAGGGCTCTGGTTCCCCTCTCTATGTCACTGACGCTGGACTAGTGATCCCTATGAAGTCCCTTCACATGCTATGGATAGCAGGTTCACCAAATCAAAGTGCTGAGATACAGTTTACTGGATCAAACATCCTGAGCCCACATAAAAAAAAGGCCCTTGGAAAGCCGACAGCAGAGAACTCTGATGTTTCTCCCTGGCAGATTGAGCCAATTTGGCAGCGAGACACTGGGAGAGATTACGGTTCCTCTCAGTCAGTCCTGCAGCACACAAGCTGTGATCACATTAGCCACTGGCTGTCAATGCTGTGATGGGCTTGCATTTCTCCATGCCACATTCACACATCAGAGAAAACTGCTTCATACAGACACACACACTATTTCATACATGCAAAACAGTCCCACTTTCAGGGGAAATGGACATTGACATGTATGCGAATTGATTTACTTGATGAGACACCAGAAATATGAACACGTTCTCTAAGCATGTTAAGTTGAAAATGTGTCAGAAATGATTACAAGCTGAAAGAAAATCAAAAGCAGTATAAATAAATGCTTCTGCCACTAAGAATCTCCAAACACAATAAATGAATAAATAGATTTCTATCCACACAACCAGTCCGTATTACCCAGGAGCCATCAGTGTTGCTTCTGTAAGCCAGTGACCCCAGGGACATGGGTTAAATTGTCACTCTGAAAGGAGTGCCATACGTACACTCTGCACCAATAGAAATATTGTGAATAAAATACAGTACATTAGGAACCAAAACAAATATAGGCTATATTCTATGGCAGGGATCAAGTCTTTTTTTAATTCGTGGGAATACTTGGTGAACACATGTCCTAAATGAAACTAATTTTGTTGCTGAATTCCTGTTGATTTGAGTATTTTTGTTGTTGTTGCTGAAACCTTTGGGGGACCGGTTTTGGCCTGCGTGCCTGTCTGTTGCCGACCCGTGCACTAGAGTTCCTCCGGGGTGCCTAGTGCTCCAGGGCACCAGTCTGAGCCTCCCTCCTGATGTGCTTAATGATCTTATTGGATCTAGTATAAGTAGTGTAAATGCTTGCAGACAGATTGAGATAAATTATTCCCATTCTAAACAAACAAATAAACAAACAAACTGGATATCACACTGTTTCATTGACTTTTAATCAGAACATGAATACTGCTCGGACTGATGTAGACTCGCTCTATTTCAGGCTCCATAATGAAATCTCAAAATGCACTGCGATTTGCTCCTGCACCAGACAGCCTACAAAAATGATCAAAAATAGCATCTTAATTCATCATAACATAATGTCATTATTGTTCATTATTCCACATCAGTTTCACATTTGACTGTTAAGTAAGTCATATCATGAATGATGAAATCCAAGCTAAAATAAATAGGGTAATGGAGACTGTGGTTGGTGGCGCTCACGGTGCATGAAGAGCAGAGGTTCCTTCCTCCTGGCTGGGCCGGGCTGTGCAGCTGGCGCGCCGCTATAATGGATGGACACTTAGCCACGGCATGGCAAACCTTGTCCTGTTTGCACTCCGCATTTCAATCACTGCAGCTTTGGGCCCGCTGCCTGCCGGCTGCACAGAGCAGAGTCCACAGGGACAGATACATAGAACCATAACACACACACACACAGCCGCCGCAGCCGAAACACAGCCACAGGCCTTAATCTGGCTTCCAAAATACATTTTGAGGGTCCGGTGAGTGTGTACATGCATGCATAATGCTATGCTCATGTTTCCTCACATAACCACCATTTCAGACTTTAGCCACGGGTGGGGAGAGCCTGAGAATGTGTGAGGAGAACTGAGGAGGAAAACTGGGGGAAAGTGAATGAAGCCTCTGCTTCTGGCTCCCTACTCCCTATCGGTAGTGTATATTAGCATGTCAGTGGGACATGTCGAGGCACTGTAAGCCTGTTGACTAAGTGAGGTTAACTTCCTGTAATTGAGGCTCTGACCTCCCAGCTGCTCCACTGGGCCTGGGGACAAATGAGTATTAGGCTGCACCACTCAGACAGAGAGAGAGAGAGACAGGGGTCATGTCATCACGGCTGCCACTGGGGAGACTAGGAGGGGTTGGGTTTGTTGTGCCAGCTAGGGTAATATAGCTTTATGAGTGATCTGCACAGCCAGTTGCTTTCAGTCTACTGTGTTATTAAGCAGATACACAGACCCAGTTACCAAGAACACAACATCAAAGCCACTGGCGAGAACACTTAGCACTTAGAATTTATTATTCAAATAATTTGAGATGAGAACCTTGCACTTTTCCAAGGTATTCTAAAAGCTCCCGCTAAAAGCATTTCCTTGTGAGGGTACATTCAGTAGTGTATATGTTACCCAGGCAACTCCCAGCCAGGGCTCACTGATGCCAGCTTACAATGGTGAGAGGCACACTCCTGTTGGTTGGCCTGAGCCCCATGGAGGCCAAGCTACGCCCCCATGAGAGAACCAACAACATGTCCGGGAATGCCTAGGAGACCTCTAGCTGTTTCCATGAACAGAGTGGCAGCAGATTCCCAGTGCCCTGCTTCAGTGTTAACAAAGCCCCCAACAATGGAGCAGAATAGAGCAGAATCCCTGGCCTACAAGCTGTAATCACTTCAACTTTAGCTGCTTGGCCTAGTGAGACTCACTGAATGGGACTGCCTGGCCCACACCACAACTCTTAAAGTGGCATCACTCAGACTCCCTACCTCTCCCTGTCTCCCTGTCTCCCTACTCCTCTCCCCCAACAGGCCCACTGGGCTGTGGTCAGCTGGCACAAAGTTCCCTCTGTCCTGTGGAAGACTGGGCCTCATCTCCAGTACAGAGAGGCCTTTGATAAGAGGCTGACCCTGATTGTGTAGGAGCCACTAAGAGGACCTAATGAATCACAGAGAGGAGAGGGGGGAGAGATGGAGAGATGGGAAAGGGGGTGGGGGAGAGCGAGAAATGGGAAAGTGGGTAGGGAAAGGGAGAGAGAGAGAGAGATTGAAAAGGGAGTGGAGGAGAGAGAGATGGGAAAGGGGGTGGGGGAGAGAGAGAAATGGGAAAGGGGGTGGGGGAGAGATGGAGAGATGGGAAAGGGGGTGGGGGAGAGAGAGAAATGGGAAAATGGGTGGGGGAGAGAGCGAGAGATTGAAAAGGGGGTGGAGGAGAGAGAGATATGGGAAAGAGGGTGGGGGCGAGAGAGATTGGAAAGGGGGTGGAGGAGAGAGGGAGAGATGGGAAAGGGGGTGGAGGAGAGAGGGGAAAGGGGGTGGAGGAGAGAGGGGAAAGGGGGGTGGGGGAGAGAGAGAGATGGGAAAGGGGGTGGAGGAGAGAGGGAGAGATGGGAAAGGGGGTGGAGGAGAGAGGGAGATGGGAAAGGGGGTGGAGGAGAGAGGGAGAGATGGGAAAGGGGGTGGAGGAGAGAGAGAGATGGGAAAGGGGGTGGGGGAGAGAGAGATGGGAAAGGGGTGGAGGAGAGAGAGAGATGGGAAAGGGGGTTGGGGGAGAGAGAGAGATGGGAAAGGGGGTGGAGGAGAGAGAGATGGGAAAGGGGGTGGAGGGGAGAGAGAGATGGGAAAGGGGGTTGGTGGAGAGGGAGAGATGGGAAAGGGGGTGGAGGAGAGAGAGAGATGGGAAAGGGGGTGGAAGAGAGAGGGGAAAGGGGGGTGGAGGAGAGAGAGAGATGGGAAAGGGGGTGGAGGAGAGAGGGAGAGATGGGAAAGGGGGTAGAGGAGAGAGAGAGATGGGAAAGGGGGTGGAGGAGAGAGGGGAAAGGGGGGTGGGGGAGAGAGAGAGATGGGAAAGGGGGTGGAGAAGAGAGGGAGAGATGGGAAAGGGGGTGGAGGAGAGAGGGAGAGATGGGAAAGGGGGGTGGGGGAGAGAGAGAGATGGGAAAGGGGGTGGAGGAGAGAGGGAGAGATGGGAAATGGGGGTGGGGGAGAGAGAGAGATGGGAAAGGGGGTGGAGGAGAGAGGAAGAGATGGGAAAGGAGGGTGGGGGAGAGAGAGATGGGAAAGGGGGTGGAGGAGAGAGGGAGAGATGGGAAAGGGGGGTGGGGGAGAGAGAGATGGGAAAGGGGGTGGAGGAGAGAGGGAGAGATGGGAAAGGGGGGTGGGGGAAAGAGGGTGAGATGGGAAAGGGGGTGGGGGAGAGAGGGAGATGGAAAAGAGAGGTGGGGGAGAGAGAGATGGGAAAGGGGGTGGAGGAGAGAGGGAGAGATGGGAAAGGGGGGTGGGGGAGAGAGATGGGAAAGGGGGGTGGGGGAGAGAGGGTGAGATGGGAAAGGGGGTGGGGGAGAGAGGGAGATGGAAAAGAGAGGTGGGGGAGAGAGAGAGATGGGAAAGGGGGTGGAGGAGAGAGAGAGATGGGAAAGGGGGTGGGGGAGAGAGGGAGAGGTGGGAAAGGGGGGTGATGGAGAGAGAGATGGGAAAGGGGGTGGAGGAGAGAGGGAGAGATGGGAAAGGGGGGTGGGGGAGAGAGGGAGAGAAGGTGTGTGCTATAACAGTGTTTCCTATCCCTGGTCCTCCAGTACCTCCAAGTACAGTTTAGTTGTAGCCCTGGACACCTCATTCAACTCCCGAGCTCCTGGGTGGCACAGTGGTCTAAATCACTGCATCTCAGTGCTAGAGGCGTCACTACAGACCCTGGTTTGATCCCAGGCTGTATCACAACAAGATGTGATTGGGCGGCGCACAATTGGCCCAGCTTCGTCCGGGTCAGGGGAGGGTTTGGCCGAGGTAGGCCGTCATTGTAAAAAAAGAATTTGTTCTTAACTGACTTGCCTAGTTAAATAAAGGTTCAAAAAAAGGTTTCAAAAAACAAATTGAGGGCTTGATGATCAGTTGACAAGTTTAAATCAGGTGTGTTTGTCCAGGGTTACAATAACAATGTGTACTGTTGGGGGGCCAGAGTTGGGAAGCACTGTGCTAGAGGCATTAGAAAGGGATGAGAAGAGGATAAATAATCAGAGAGATAAGCAAAGGAAGGCAAAATGGGACAATCCAAAAAAGGCCATGTCGTGTGTGAGTCAAACATTGGGACATGATGAAGTGTGTCTAATCAAGTGAGTCAAGCTCTAATCCCTGACTAACATGACATGCACCTGACACAGCAGATGACTTCTGTCTGACAGATGAGCTGCCAGAGAATGATACGCAACCAACATCACTGGCTAGCCTCGAATTCACAAGGACTAAAACAGAAAACAAACTCACAGCTCAACCACAAACTCCTCCACTGCGAGCCAGGACCAAGAGGTCATGCACCAACTGAGCAGAGAGAATTATAGCTTTGAAAGAAAAACACTCCCCAGCAATATACTCTCTCCCACACTACTTCCCTTCCGAGAATGGTAGGAGGAGTACAGGGAAAACGAGAGGTGAGGTATAGGTCTGAGTCAGCCACCACTGTGATGAGAGACCCATTGCTGCAGCCCACGAACAGAGCAGAGGCACGGGAAAAGACAAGGCAGTAGAGGCCCATATACACCCTCGTCTTCCCTCACTCTCTGCCTACTGCCTCTGTGCAGCTGGCGGCAGACTAACGCTGTCTCAACAGAATTTGTCAATGCATTGGCACGTGAAATCGTTGTGAGAAATGCATTAGATTAGCAAAAAGTCATGAACGTAAACTGTTGTTTTGAGGGTGTCAACCGCAGGATTATGTCATTGTGGTAATTCATTTTCAACATAGACCAACCTGTTGAATTGGTACTCTGGAAACAACATCAGATCTTCAATGTTATATCCACTATCAGAAAAAAACAGGCTGGGCAGCACCTCCTACTGTACTGCAGGGTTTCTCAAACTCGCCCCCCACCCCCTTAGTTAAAGTGCATTAAAAGTTTGATATGATTTAGTCCAATTCTTTAACGTTGATGTTTGGTTGAGATGGTGACGTGAATCCAACATGTAAATTATTAATTTGTAAACAAACTGGATATTGAATTATGTCTGGTTTTCAACGCAGCCAAATTTCACCATTTGAAGGAAATGTACACTACATGAGCAACAGTATGTGGACACCTGCTCGTTGAACATCTCTTACTGAAAGGCTTGGCTCGCAACCTGCATTCCAATTCATCCCAAAGGTTTTCGATGGGGTTGAGGTCAGGGCTCTCTCTGTACAGGCCAGTCAAGTTCCACACCGATCTTGACAAACCATTTCTGCATGGACTTCGCTGTGTGCACAGGGGCATTGTCATGCTGAAACAGGAAATGGCCTTCCCCAAACTGTTGGCACAAAGTTAGAAGCACAGAATCATCTAGAACAGGGGTGGGCAACTCCAGTCCTTAGGGGCATGATTGGTGTCACACTTTTTCTCCATCCCTAGCAAACACAGCTGATTAATCAAATTTCATTCTAAACTGAAGATCATGACTAGGTGATTATTGGAGAGCTGTTAGCTGGGGCTGGGGCAAAACTGTGACACCAATCAGGCCCCCAAGGACTGGAATTGCCCACCCCTGATCTAGGATGTAATTGTATGCTGTCATTGTATTCCCTTCACTGGAACTAAGGGGCCTAGCCCGGACCATGAAAAACAGCCCCAGACAATTATTCCTCCTCCACCAAACTTTACAGTTGGCATTATGCATTGGGGCAGGTAGCGTTCTCCTGACATCCGCCAAACCCAGATTCGTCCGTCGGACTGCCAGATGGTGAAGCATGATTCATCACGCCAGAGAACACATTTCCACTGCTTCAGAGTCCAATCGCGGCGAGCTTTACACCACTCCAGCCAAAGCTTGGCATTGCGCTTGGTGATCTTAGGCTTGTGTGCGACTGCTCGGCCATGGAAACCCATTTCATGAAACTCCCGACAAACAGTTATTGTGCTGACGTTGCTTCCAGAGGCAGTTTGGCACTCGGTAGTGAGTGTTGCAATCGAGGATAGACGGTTTTAACGCGCTAGGCGCTTCAGCACTCAGCAGTCCCACTCGTAGTTGTTTCCACTTCACAACAACAGAACTTACAGTTGACTGGGGCAGCTCTAGCAGGGCAGAAATTTGATAGACTTTGATGAAAGTGGCATCCTATGATGGTGCCATGTTGAAAAGACACTGAGCTCTACAGTAAGGCCATTCTACTGCCAATGTTTGTCTATGGAGATTGCATGGCGGTGTCCTCAATTTTATACATGGGTTAGCCTACATCTCCTTGAAATGTTGATATTTGGTTGCATTGACAACCAAACACGATCCAATATCAGTTTTGCAATACAGTAAATAGCCTATTTACTTGTCGACAAGTTAACTAATGATATGTTGGATTCACGGCTCCAACTAAACCAAAAATAAAAGTCAATGAATATGATCAAGTCAGTGGGTCAGATGAAACTATCCAAGCATTAGATACATGCCCTTTAAATGTTCATATTTGGTTGCGTTGTCAACCAAATATAATTCAATATTACTTATGTAATACAGTAAATAGTCTAAAGTTAAGGCCATATTACAAACTAATGTAACAGTATTTATTCAACCTTAAAATTAGTAACTCATCAATTGCCACAGTGAGTTTATTGTAACTATAAATGTCTTCTTATGCCATCAGAGAAAGTGTGCATGTTCAAAATAGCATGCAAAGTTCGCAGGTCTGTGGAAATCTTCACAATTGCGATAATAATCTGCTCAGAATCTTGAACAGCATTGATCACTTGCACTATGTACTTTTAATTTAACGTGAACTGCACCCAGGTCATTTAGTTGTGCCATTAGATGAAGCACAGTCATAACACATGAAATTGTTGTATACATACAAGATAGCTGACATTGCATTTCCATTTGAACTTTGTTGTGCTTTTAAAATGGTTGAAAGCGCAGTGACAACACATTTAGATGACAGCTAAATCAGACAGTGTTTTTCTATTGGAATTTGGTTGTGCTTTTAAATGGTTGAAAGCATTGGGAATTCAACAAACTTCTGGCTGTCTTTTTGATTGGGTGAATAAAGGTTGAAATCTCCTTGATCAACGTCTCAACCGTTATTACGCACATTTCCACATAGAAATGACGTGGTTGCAGAGTGGGTGAGAATCTGACACCTGAGAAAAACACACATGCCTACCGTCGGCAAGCAAACGATACCCACCCACACCAAACCGCAGGACTGGAATTTCGCCAATTTCGTCAATGGAGGAAGTGATGAGTGTGTGAGCAAGAGAGGAGAGATAAAAGCAAGCCCAGACAGAGTTAGAGACAGAGAGTGGATAGTACAAGGTCGAGACTGTCTGACAACAGGCAGTTACAAAGAAAACAGCACCAAATACCCAAAGAACCCCAAATCCACTTTGATTTCACTATCAGTGCCAATGACATCAGCTTTGATCAGGGGAATAATTTCCTCACATGGATTAGCACACCACAATAAACAGTAATTGGAGCGATGACATGCTCTACTGACCACACAGACATACAAAAGGCTTAGCATGTGAACACTTCAAAGCAGCACTACTAACTACAGCACAGCTCACCACCACCACCAGGGCCTTCAGTGGATGCCCACCACAGTTCAATGAGCATAGCTAACCACTGACAAAGTGTGATTAACTGAACCCTACGCAACAAGACAGATCTGGAGGCCCGCCAAACGAAGACACTGTCGATATCTCTGCTAGGGCCCTCTCGCTCTCTCCTCCTCCTATCCTTGGATCTTCGCTCAACCACATTCAATTGTTTTGTGTTGTGGGTAGTAATGAGATAATAGGTGGGTGGCACCACTGTCCAAATGACATTTAAGCTCGTGGTATTTGTTACAACCAAAAGTGGTGTATTTAGAGGTGGGCTGGAGGTTTGGCATGAAGTTGTGTTGTTTTGCGGAGGGCCATATTGAACTGCCTAAACGAATAACTGAACTGGTTTTGGCTTATGTGGTCTCACTGTCCAGACTAAAAAAACACTGCAAGCAAAACAGCTCTAAGATCCAATGTCTGACAAAGCCTATGTCTCACGGGGGGATTCTCTCTATGTATAAAAAGTCATTATTCATGGTCTGCTTAATCATTCTATAGATTAATATGATTTATTCACAAGCTGTCTATGTGGTTGAGTGGGTGGAGACGAGACCGTAAAACTGGTCCTATTTAATAGAGGAGCATGAGCTTTATCCGTTTTACAAAGAGGCTCAGACTTCTGAGGTCGTCAACTTTCCCCAGCCTGCTCTGTAGTATAAAGAGCAGTGAAGAGGAAGCAGAGAGAGCATTGGTGCCTGAAGAGGAATGTGAAGCATTCTAATGAGGTGCCTGGCTGCCTCTGTTACTGGCTATAGAGAGCTGCATCAGTCAGTCAGTCATTCTGAGCCTGCTGTAGGCTGTACTTTCCCTCTCTCTGCCCTCAATGCTGGCAGCCTCTGAACTTACCTCTCCTCTCTCCCCAACCAGAAGGGTTTTCACTCCATTTGAGAGACAAGAAGCAAGGCAAGACAGGGCCACAGGGGTAATATGCTGCAAGTCACTTCTTCGTACACACACCACAGTAGTACAAAAGGTGAATGGGTTTTATTGACGAAAGGGCTCAGCAGTCTGGGTCAAATCTATCCTCAGTAAAGATTTTCTGATATTGGATATGATATTTCAAATGACTCAATCTGAGTTCTCAGATGGGGTGGTAGTGGTGGTAGTGGTGGTGGTGGTAGTGATGGTGGGGGGGTGGTAGTGATGGTAGTGATGGTAGTGGTAGTGATGGTGGTGGTAGTGGTGGTGGTAGTGGTAGTGATGGTGGTGGTAGTGGTGGTGGTAGTGGTGGTGGTAGTGATGGTGGTGGTAGTGGTAGTGATGGTGGTGGTGGTGGTAGTGGTAGTGATGGTGATGGTAGTGGTAGTGATGGTGATGGTAGTGGTGGTGATAGTGGTGGTGGTAGTGATGGTGGTAGTGATGGTGGTAGTGGTAGTGGTGATGGTAGTGATGGTGGTAGTGGTAGTGGTGATGGTAGTGGTGGTGGTGGTAGTGATGGTGGTAGTGGTGGTGGTAGTGATGGTGGTGGTAGTGGTGGTGGTGGTGGTAGTGATGGTGGTAGTGGTGATGGTAGTGGTGGTGATGGTGGTGGTAGTGGTGGTGGTAGTGGTGGTGGTAGTGATGGTGGTGGTAGTGGTGGTGGTGGTAGTGATGGTGGTGGTAGTGGTAGTGATGGTGGTAGTGGTAGTGATGGTGGTAGTGATGGTGGTGGTAGTGGTGGTGGTAGTGATGGTGGTGGTAGTGGTGGTGGTAGTGATGGTGGTGGTAGTGATGGTGGTGGTAGTGATGGTGGTAGTGATGGTGGTGGTAGTGATGGTGGTGGTAGTGGTGGTGGGGGTAGTGATGGTGGTGGTGGTAGTGGTGGTGGTGGTGGTGGTAGTGGTAGTGATGGTGGTGGTAGTGATGGTGGTAGTGATGGTGGTGGTAGTGGTGGTGGTAGTGATGGTGGTGGTAGTGATGGTGGTAGTGATGGTGGTGGTAGTGATGGTGGTGGTAGTGGTGGTGGGGGTAGTGATGGTGGTGGTGGTAGTGATGGTGGTGGTAGTGGTAGTGATGGTGGTAGTGGTAGTGATGGTGGTAGTGATGGTGGTGGTAGTGATGGTGGTAGTGATGGTGGTGGTAGTGGTGGTGGTAGTGATGGTGGTGGTAGTGATGGTGGTGGTAGTGATGGTGGTAGTGATGGTGGTGGTAGTGATGGTGGTGGTAGTGGTGGTGGGGGTAGTGATGGTGGTGGTGGTAGTGGTGGTGGTGGTAGTGGTGGTGATGGTGGGGGTGCAGGAGATTCAAAAGACATCTGGAAGTATTAACTGTGACAACCACATCTCAGTCGTGCTCTAGAGGGAGAACACTGACAGCCATTTTCCATCCAAATTCTCTGCCAACGTCTTACCCTTCCCAGCACCTTAGCTTCCCCTCTGAATTAAACACAGACAAGAGATTCATGACATGTCGCCTTGAGAGATGTCTTTGAAATTCAGATCGTTGATGCCAGTGGCACTGCCATGGTTTACTGCAGTCAATTTGTGAGGAGTGATGGGGGCTTTCTCCACTGTTGTTTTATGCTTATTGGTGTGATTGACTCCCCTTCAACTACCTCTTCTCTACAACTTTCTCACACTCAGTGTCTTTCTCTCACCCAATGTTAGTTTAGAATAGAGGATGTGCATGCAGACTTCACATCAACTCCCAATCCAACCACCCACCTTGCACTCTGAATAGGAACCTATGTGCTGCTTTTTCCTCCAGGCCACAATACACAATGCAATCAATGTTAGGAGCCCTTGACCAAAGTTTGCCTTGCAGGGAGGATTTCGCAACCGGGCCATTCATTTTTTTTGCTAGCTTGAGCAGTTCCCAGAAGCATATGCGGTATAAAAATTAGGCAGAGCAGGATGAGCTAAAAGGGAGTGAATGTCACCTTCCTCAATGCAGTCCACAAAGGTAAATAATCCCTTCAAATAATCGGAGGTAAAACTGGACCCATTTGTGATCAAACAAATACCCTCATCTTAACGGATTTGGGGGCGGTGGGTGGACAATGCTATAGCGACACAAACAGGGAGAGATGAGCCTGAAATAGAAGTGATAGATAGCATAGCAGTATAATTAACCCAGGGATGGGGCGGTTGAATCGTTGAGTGTCTGCATCATATAATTCATCCTCTCCAGATGCAAAGCCCTGGTGGCGAGCCAAGCACCAGCCTTCCTTCCCCCAAGGCTGCTATCAACTCGCCCTCAGATGACAGTAATTCAGCATCAAAACAATGGGGACTTTGCACTCAGGCTAAATTTCCACGAGCCTAGCATAGACTCGTTTGACTGCTACACTGAATCAACGTCAGAACCAATAATACGAGCAGAGAATGCTCACTATGAGAGAATGTATGAACTGTGTTTGGGGAGTCTAGTGAAAATGCAAGCAGTTAAACTAATCAACGCCTTAATGACAGGCTAGTATTTCCACGATGAGGATTAGAACGGAGACATTTTGATTTTGCCCCTTCATTAGGTAGTTCAATAGATGATTGGGTGAGTGTTCGATCCAGGAGCAGTGCATTGACACATGCCTGGGACATTAAGGGCAGCCGGTGTCCGTGCATGTCCGGGCTCTGTGCTGGTGCTGTATGTGGGTAGATTTGTGCTGTGTGTGCCAGTCAGCCCGTTAGCGGTAATTTGGTCAACTGCCCAGTGCCAGTCTATACTGGGCCACAGCCAAAACACCCATTTTTGTCTTCCATATTGTACGCTGTGGGTCTCAGTACAACAGGGACTGAACAACAGTCCTGGACAACTGTTAAACCATGTACATAATCATATCCATTTCCCACAAAATACACAAATTAACAAAATCTCTCTTATGTCCCTGTGTGTGTGTGAGCGTGTTTGCGGGCTGCGCGACATCCATGCGCACAACGTTCATGCGTGTGTGTGTGTGTGTGTGTGAGAGAGAGCGAGAGACAGAGAGAGAAAGAGAGAGAGAGAGAGAGAGAGAAATTCGTGGTTCTAGTGACAAACTGCAGTATAGCAGCAAGGTCAGTTGACAGTGAGCTGACAGATTCCCTCTGCAGAGGTGTCAATATGGCACAGACCTGTGATGTTTGTAAGCCATCCAGCAGCATCCTTTCACACCATGGGCCAGGGTAGAGGCACAGAGACACAGGGGCTAAAGCACAGCTAAATGAGACAAAAATATAATTTAAATATCTTTCAATTCAGAGTCTAACAAGATACTGAGAATAATATGCTATCTACAGACCTGTCAACTCATGTACTTATAACTCTGTTACTACTAATACTGCATAGAGAATATGTCATCATCATGCTTAGAGTATCTCTGTTACATAAACATTGCATATGTTGCCATAACACTGACAATGAAATAACTGCATCAATCCTATCAGATGACATAAAACAACACACCTCTAGGTCGTGGGTTACACATTGCTTACTGATAAATATTATATCACACGTATAAATCATGCCATAATGATAATAACTTTAAAAACATTTAAAAAATGTCTCTCCCCGAATAATATTTTGCTCAGGACAGGGATGTTGTCAATTTATTGTGACTCTTTTTGACATTGGGCTGTCAGAGCTGGTTGGCTGGGTTGATCTGACTGGAGAGCTGTAGTGACAGGTGGAAACATCAGTATGAAAAGGGTCAGGAACTCACTGAGTAAACATATGATAAGCTACCATCAGCTCCGTCTACCACCAAACACACATACAGTAAACTTCATCTCGTATTGACAGATTCTGTTGAGTAAGCCTGTGACCAGCAATATACGGCAAGGAAAGACACACACACTAACCAAAACCTATATTGTCATTCATTAAAAAATAGAAACATGTATGATCCCTCATTACCAAGAAGTGAATACGACAGACATAGGGCTGCGATGGTCATGGAATTTTGGATGACGGTTATTGGTCAGCCAAATGACCGCGGTCGCCATTATAATAGTTTAAATAGCAACAGAGCAGTTGCAAAAAAATGTAGTACAAGATTAATGGTGTTCAAGACAACTGTCTGATTCGCTTCCGCCTGAGTGGATTAATCCATTGTGAAGGCTATGGGGATGGCATAGTCCATCACTCTAAGACATGTAATTGTATATGGTTATATTATGTAAGAACAATGGTGCAGCAATAACACATCTCTCGCATTGGATAGTGGCCGCTGTTTGAGGTCCTGAAACACATAAGTGCGCAGCTGAATTAGCACCTTTTCCTAGACCATGTTGCTATGTGCATAATAGCAAAGTTAACCAGCATATGGGTGTTGAGAACAACGCGGCTGAGGCAGCAGCAGAATGAGGAAACAAGAAAACAGCCCTTATTGTCTAAGAAAAGTGAGGAGAGAGGAAACCCGAGCTAAATTAGGTCTATAATCAATAGTCTAACTGTTAAATGTTAAGTCATCCATATATACAGTACAAGTCAAAAGTTTGGACACACTTACTCATTACAATGTTTTTTCATTATTTTACTATGTTCTACATAGTAGAATAATAGTGAAGACATCAAAACTATGAAATAACACATATGTAGTAATCAAAAAAGTGTTAAACAAATCAAAATATATTTTATACTTGAGATTCTTCAAAGTAGCCAGCCGTTGCCTTGATGACAGCTTTGCACACTCTTGGCATTCTCTCAACCAGCCTCATGAGGTATTCACCTGGAATGAATTTCAATTAAAAGGTGTGCCTTGTTAAAAGTTAATCTGTGGAATTTCTTTCCTTCTTAATGTGTTTTAGTTGGGGTTGGTATACAGAAGATAGCCCTATTTGGTAAATGACCAAGTCCATATTATGACAAGAACAGCTAAAATAAGCAAAGAGAAACAACAGTCCATCAATACTTTTAAGACATGAAGGTCAGTTAATACGGAACATTTCAAGAACTTTGAAAGTTTTTTCAAATGCAGTCGCTAAAAACCATCAACCACTATGATGAAACTGGCTCTCATGAGGAACGCCACAGGAAAGGAAAACCCAGAGTTACCTCTGCTGCAGAGGATAAGTTCATTAAGAGTTACCAGCCTCAGAAATTGCAGCCCAAATAAATGCTTCACAGAGTTCAAGTAACAGACACGTCTCAACAAGAGGTCGACCGATTATGATTTTTCAACGCCGATACCGATTATTGGAGGACCAAAAAAAAAGCTGATACCGATTAATCGACCGATTTTCATATACACTGCTCAAAAAAATAAAGGGAACACTTAAACAACACAATGTAACTCCAAGTCAATCACACTTCTGTGAAATCAAACTGTCCACTTAGGAAGCAACACTGATTGACAATAAATGTCACATGCTGTTGTGCAAATGGAATAGACAACAGGTGGAAATTATAGGCAATTTGCAAGACACCCCCAATAAAGGAGTGGTTCTGCAGGTGATAACCACAGACCACTTCTCAGTTCCTATGCTTCCTGGGTGATGTTTTGGTCACTTTTGAATGCTGGCGGTGCTTTCACTCTAGTGGTAGCATGAGACAGAGTCTACAACCCACACAAGTGGCTCAGGTAGTGCAGCTCATCCAGGATGGCACATCAATGCGAGCTGTGGCAAGAAGATTTGCTGTGTCTGTCAGCGTAGTGTCCAGAGCATGGAGGCGCTACCAGGAGACAGGCCAGTACATCAGGAGACGTGGAGGAGGCCGTAGGAGGGCAACAACCCAGCAGCAGGACCACTACCTCCGCCTTTGTGCAAGGAGGAGCACTGCCAGAGCCCTGCAAAATGACCTCCAGCAGGCCACAAATGTGCATGTGTCTGCTCAAACGGTCAGAAACAGACTCCATGAGGGTGGTATGAGGGCCCGACGTCCACGGGTGGGGGTTGTGCATACAGCCCAACACCGTGCAGGACGTTTGGCATTTGCCAGAGAACACCAAGATTGGGAAATTCGTCATTGGCGCCCTGTGCTCTTCACAGATGAAAGCAGGTTCACACTGAGCACATGGTGACAGACGTGACAGTCTGGAGACGCCGTGGAGAACGTTCTGCTGCCTGCAACATCCTCCAGCATGACCGGTTTGGCGATGGGTCATTCATGGTGTGGGGCGGCATTTCTTTGGGGGGCCGCACAACCCTCCATGTGCCCGCCAGAGGTAGCCTGACTGCCATTAGGTACCGAGATGAGATCCTCAAACCCCTTGTGAGACCATATGCTGGTACGGTTGGCCCTGGGTTCCTTCTAATGCAAGACAATGCTAGACCTCATGTGGCTGGAGTGTGTCAGCAGTTCCTGCAAGAGGAAGGCATTGATGCTATGGACTGGCCCGCCCGTTCCCCAGACCTGAATCCAATTGAGCACATCTGGGACATCATGTCTCGCTCCATCCACCAATGCCACGTTACACCACAGACTGTCCAGGAGTTGGCGGATGCTTAATCCAGGTCTGGGAGGAGATCCCTCAGGAGACCATCCACCACCTCATCAGGAGCATGCCCAGGCGTTGTAGGGAGGTCATACAGGCACGTGGAGGCCACACACACTACTGAGCCTGATTTTGACTTGTTTTAAGGACATTACATCAAAGTTGGATCAGCCTGTAGTGTGGTTTTCCACTTTAATTTTGAGTGTGGCTCCAAATAAAGACCTCCATGGGTTGATGAATTTGATTTCCATTGATAATTTTTGTGTGATTCTGTTGTCAGCACATTCAACTATGTAAAGAACAAAGTACTTAATACAAATATTTCATTCATTCAGATCTAGGATGTGTTATTTTAGTGTTCCCTTTATTTTTTTGAGCAGTGTATATATTTGTAATAATATAATATATATTTGTAATAATGACAATTACAACAATACTAAATTTATAATACATAAATAAAATCAATTTAGTCTCAAACAAATAATGAAACATGTTCAATTTGGTTTAAATATTGCAAAAACAGTGTTGGAGAAGAAAGTAAAAGTGCAATATGTGCCACGTAAAAAAGCTAACGTTTATGTTCCTTGCTCAGAACATGAGAACATATGAAAGCTGGTGGTTCCTTTTAACATCAGTCTTCAATTTTCCCAGTTAAGAAGTTTTAGGTTGTAGTTATTATAGGAATTATGACGTGTCGACTATTTCTCTCTATACCATTTGTATTTCGTATACCTTTGACTGTTGGATGTTCTTATAGGCACTTTAGTATATCCAGCCTAATCTCGGGAGTTGATAGGCTTGAAGTCATAAACAGCGCTATGCATCAAGCATTGTTAAGAGCTGTTCGCAAACGCAGTAAAGTGCTGTTTGAATGAATGCTTACGAGCCTGCTGCTGCCTTCCACTGCTCAGTCAGACTGCTCTATCAAATCATAGACTTAATCATAATAAACACACAGAAATACAAGCCTTAGGTCAAATATTGTCAAAACCGGAAACTATCATTTAAAAAACAAAACATTTATTCTTTCAGTGAAATACGGAACCATTCCATATTTTATAGAACTGGTGACAACCCTAAGTCTAAATATTGCTGTTACATTGCACAACCTTCAATGTTATGTCATAATTATGTAATTCTGGCAAACTAATTACGGTCTTTGTTAGGAAGAAATGGTCTTCACACAGTTCGCAATGAGCCAGGCGGCCCAAACTGCTGCATATACCCTGACTATGCTTGCACAGAACGCAAGAGATTTCCCTAGTTAATATTGCCTGCTAACATGCATTTATTTGAACTAAATACGCAGGTTTAAAAATATACACTTCTGTGTATTGATTTTAAGAAAGGCATTGACGTTCATGGTTAGGTACATTTCTGCAACGATTGTGCTTTTTTTGCGAATGTGCTTTTGTTAAATCATCACCCGTTTGGGGAAGTTGAAGAAGGCTGAGATTCGATGGCAAATGAACAGGCACCGCTTTGATTATATGCAATGCAGGACAAGATAGTTAACCTAGTAATATCATCAACCATGTGTAGGTAACTGGTGATCATGTGAAGATTGATTGCTTTTTATAAGATATGTTTAATGCTAGCTAGCTACTTACCTTCCCTCTTTGCAGCCATGAGGTCCTTTTGATGCTGCACTCGCATAACATGTGGTCATCCTGCCACACACTCCTCGTGGATTGCAATGTAATCGGCCATAATCGGTGTCCAAAAAGGACGATTACCGATTGTTATGAAAACTTGAAATCGGCCATAATTATGCCGATTAATCGGTCAACCTCTATTCTCAACATCAACTGTTCAGAGGAGATTGCATGAATCAGGCCTTCATGGTGAAATTGCTACAAAGAGACTCCTACTAAAGGACACCAATAAGAATAATAGACTTGCTTGGGCCAAGAAAAATGAGCAATGGACATTAGACAGGTGGAAATCTGTCCTTTGGTCTGATGTGTCCAAATTTGAGATTTTTGGTTCTAACCGCCGTGTCTTACTGAGATGCAGAGTAAGTGAACAGATGATCTCTGCATGTGTGGTTCCCACCATGAAGCATGGGCGAGGAGGTGTGATGGTGTGGGGGTGCTTTGCTGGTGACACTGTCTATGATTTATTTACAATTCAAGGCCCACTTAACCAACATAGCTAACACAGCATTCTGCAGCGATACGCCATCCCATCTGGTTTGCGCTTAGTGGAATTATACTTTGTTTTTCAACAGGACAATGACCCAAGACATCTCCAGGCTGTGTGAGGGCTATTTGACCATGGAGAGTGATGGAGTGCTGCATCAGATGACTTGGCCTCCACAAGACATCAACCCAAGTGAGATGGTTTGGAATGAGTTGGACCGCAGAGTGAAGGAAAAGCAGCCAACAAGTGCTCAGCATATGTGGGAACTCCTTCAAGACTGTTGGAAAAGCATTCCAGGTGAAGCTGGTTGAAAGAATGCCAAGTGTGGAAAGCTGTCAAGGCAAAGGGTGGCCATTTGAAGAATCTCAAATATAAAATATATTTTGATTTGTTTAACACTTTTTTGGTTACTACATGATTCCATATGTTTTATTGCATTGAATGCGTAGGTGCGTACAACATTTTAACTGGTACTGTATTTACAGAAATAAGACAGATCCTGCTTCTGTTGCCTGTTTGAGTATTTGTTTAATAGCCTATTCCGTGAGCACCAAGCCTCACACAACCACAAACTTCACCAATTTGGCTGTTTTTAATCTTTTCTTTCCTCTAATAAAGGCTTTTGTTTCGTTAGAACAGCCTCTCTGCTATTATTTATAATTTATTTTGTGTTGTTTACACTGTCCCAAATTGTGTGAAAATTGTTATTTATAATAAAAAATAACCCTCCTTTTTCTTTACCTGCTTCTTAATGTTATTATTACTATTATTATTATGATCATCATAATCATCATAATAAGTAAAGTATTTATTATTAGTAGGCTTAGTATAGCAGCCTTATATGAGCACTATTGAGCTGTAGGCCTAACACGGAACCCAAACCGGCTGAGCGCGTGCGCCATCGCCATCGTACGTTATGGTGCATACATTTATTTCCCCCCCACACCAAATGCGATCATGACACGCAGGTTAAAATATCAAAACAAACTCTGAACCAATGACATTAATTTTGGGACAGGTCGAAAAGCATTAAACATGTATGGCAATTTAGCTAGTTAGCTTGCACTTGCCTAGCTAACGTTAATTTGTACTATTTAGCTAGCTTGCTGTTTCTAGCTAATTTGTCCTATTTAGCTAGCTTGCTGTTTCTAGCTAATTTGTCCTATTTAGCTAGCTTGCTGTTGCTAGCTAATTTGTCCTGGGATATAAACATTTGGTTGTTATTTTACCTGAAATGCACAAGGACCTCTACTCTGACAATTAATCCACACATAAAATGGCCAACCAAATCGTTTCTAGTCATCTCTCCTCCTTCCAGGCGTTTTCATCTTTGAATTTATATGGTGATCGCATCTAAACTTTCATTGTATTACCACGACAACTGGCAACAAAGTTAGTCTTTCAATCACCCACGTGGGTATAACCAATGAGGAGATGGCACGTGGGTACCTGCTTCTATAAAACAATGAGGAGATGGGAGAGGCAGGAGTTTCAGAGCGATCTGCGTCAAAAATAGGAATTACTTCTATTTTAGCCCTTGGTGTCGCAGACGCTCATTGGTGCGCGCGAGCAGTGTGGGTGCAATAATTGAATAACATGGATTTCTACATTTATTTTGCGACGCTCGAGAACGAGACGTGTCCGGTCTGGTCAGCATGTTAGAGCGAATCCTGTTTTGTCTTAATACCGTAACTAACTTAGGCCCATATTTTTTTATACTTATATTGGCTACTGTATCAATCAATCATTCATTCATTCATGTCATCACACAGCATGAGTTCCCTCTAATTTCCACGGGACTGTTGTGCAGAAAAAATTTCAGCCTGCACTGAGAAGCACGAGATTGAACTTTCAATGTTTCCCTCTACTGTGGGAATTGTAATTGAATCAACGTAATGTTAGCAACATTCAATGCAACATAGCTAAACAAAACAAACTATCCAAGAGATTTTATTTTGCGCAGAGGGCATTGGAGTAAGATTCTATTGCATTGGCAGGCATGACTCAGGCCCATAATATACACAGACCGGTGCGCCATAACCAATCAGAGCTGCAGTACCCCTACATACAAATAGACCATTGCTATATATGGATCTGTGCCATTCACTTTGAACTGGACTGTGTTTACAGCAAGAGTGTTTGCAAGTAGATGCGCTTGTTTTGAGGTAAAAGCGAGAGCTTCATATAGTCATGTGTGTACATTTGTTCATATTCTTTGCTAGTAAGTGAGTTAATAGCCCAGTTATAGCTAATTTCTAGTCAGGTAAAGAGCTTTTTTCTGTCTTAAAGTGGCAGTGTTGTATTTTGAGACAGGCTTGAATAAGCTACTGTAAGTAGCCGTTAGGCAGAGGTTAGCATAATTTGTTTCATTCTCTGTAATAATGGAATGCATTTTATCTTGTAAAGTGTTTCTTGAATCAAACAACAACATTTTCAGTCACCTTGTCTGAAGGATAAACAGGTTAATTTCAATACCTACATGTTTTTTTCAAAAGTCTCATGGAATGTAGGCCTACATTGAACACCACACATTGGCTGCTACTGTAGGCTGAATGATATAACAGCTATTTCCAGGTTAAAATGTTATGGGATACATTTTCTCCATAGTTTTTTATGGTAGGCTTTCATTATGATCAAATAGTCACAGTAACCTACTTGGCCACTGTTATAGCTGTAACTTAAAGCAGGTGCAGCGTCAGTGTTCACAGTAAACGTGCGCCAGAAGTTACACAGAATTATCAAAAAGTTAAAGTGTGCGATCAGCAGAACAGAAATGTGCTCAATAGTGAAATAATTAGAGGGGACACTGCATGTTTCATTCATTATTTGAAGTTCAATCAAGCATTTTAGTTAATAATAAAATAAATAAAATAACAAAGAGAGCCTTGAAAAATTAGCATAAAGAAAAAATGAACTATTTGATTTTGGAAATTGCATTCCGGAATGAATGTGACTTTTTTAGTCTTTGCTGTAATCATGGCTTAACAAAAGAAACATTACAACATATTCTGGTATGCTTATAGTTGATGTGGTGTTATTAACATTGTTCCAAATCGTCAGAAACATTTTATTGTAATCTGACACACATAATATGCATGTAACACTTGCTCCTTACCTTCTTTTTCTTGATGTCCAGTATTTTCCACAACTAGTCATATTTATTACAGACATCTGACTTCCCCTTTACCTCCTGAGCAACCAGTAAATATTCCCCCATTTAGAGTTTACTTGTCACGTCCTCTGCATCCATTTTGCTGTCAAGGTGTTCGGAATTTGTTATAACCAATTTATTGATGTGATTATGATATGCTGTAGGTCAGGCCCTATTGGTCATGTGCATGCAATGCATACATGTGTCACGTAAAGAGAGCAAGGGTTGAGGGAATAGGGAATGTTTTTCCTAAACAAATGAGGGATTTCGGTAACAGAACTTTTCAGTCAGAAATGGCTGTAATTATGTTGCAGCTTCAGCAACACAGACAGCGCGATAAACACTGTGGTGGTCGCTGCAGCAGGGAGGAGAGAGTGACAATGGGTGCTAGTCACAGTCACTCACTGTAAAAAAAAATTACACATTTCAGCAAGTCTGAGCCGGCCCGGCACAATCAAATCAATTGCGGTTGGACTCCCTCTAGTCACTTAATTATTTCATCAAATAGTCTGCTCAAAGCATCAGACAAGGTAAGTGCATATACTGTAGTTTGTTTGATTAAAACACATAGGATGTTTCTATACATGGAAAAGTTTAAACATTTCAACCAATCAATTGGTCGAAAGAATAGACGACTCTTGGTCGACCAAGATGTTTCTTTTTGTCGGGGACAGCCCTACAAAAAATACAAATAATGAAAATAATTTTAAACGGTTATGACGGTTATTTTATTTTCATGAAGGTCTTCATCCATAATCGTTGGTTACATGATTATACGGTTATTGTGCCACAAACTCTGTGGTTTTTCTAGAATAATAACAGAGTAATAGCATGTGTATGAGGATCATTAAGATACATGTCATTTAGAAAGCCTGACGCAGCAGCACCGTGAGACACCTTTTCCCCGGTAACACAGATGTCAAGGTGAAAGCCTCATTAATATCCCCTCACACCGCCAAATAGCTGCTCTGCTGCTCCCATACACTAATTGCTTCTCTACCACACAAGAAGATGTGCTCTGGTAAAGATGAGTACTTTTAATTAACCCATCAAACGACTGTGGATTAACAGTAAGGGGTCTTATCCATTAAAATCTCATAGAAGAGTAAGGGCTACTATAACTCTAATGTTCTGCAAGGCCATGTCATAATTTTAGGAACATCAAGTCCTAGCTGCCTGCAGGTGCTGACTACAGGATAAATATGTTGCTGTTAAGAGTCCCAGGCTATGATGAAGGGGAGGAGAAACACTGGATCACCCCACTGAGGAGCCCAGCTGACAGTATATAATCAAACAGCACACAGAAAGCTGGCTCAGTCAATGAGCTAGATCTAACAGAATGTGGGCACCTTATTGCAGATTCACACAGCATGAAAATGCTGCAATGTGAAGTAAAATACACTACATGGCCAAAATGGTTGTATACACTTGCTTGTCGAACATCTCATTCCAAAATCATGGGCATTAATATGGAGTTGGTCCCCACTTTGCTGCTATAACAGCCTCCAGTCTTCTGGGAAGGCTTTCCACTAGATGTTGGAACATTGCTTCGGGGACTTAATTCCATTCAGCCACCAGAGCATTAGGGATGTCGGGCACTGATGTTGGACGATTAGGCCTGGCTCGCAGTCTGCATTCCAATTCATCCCAAAGGTGTTCGAAGGAGTTGAGATCAGGGTTCTGTGCAGGCCAGTCAAGTTCTTCCAAACCGATCTCAACAAACCCTTTCTGCAATATCATGCTGAAACAGGAAAGGGCCTTCCCCAAACTGTTGCCACAAAGTTGAAAGCACAGAATCGTCTAGAATGCCACTGTATGCTGTAGCATTAAGATTTCCCTTCACTGGAACTAAGGGACCTTGGCCGAACTATAAAAAATAGCCACAGACCATTATTCCTCCTCTACCAAATTTTACAGTTGGGACTATGCATTGGGGCAGGTAGTTTTCTACTGGCATCAGCCAAACCCAGATTTGTCCATCAGACTGCCTGATGGTGACTCCAGAGAATGCGTTTCCACTGCTCCAGAGTCCAATGGCGGCGAGCTTTACACCACTCCAGCCGACGCTTGGCGTTGCGCATGGTGATCTTAGGCTTGTGTGCAGCTGATCGGCCATGGAAATCCATGTCATGAAACTCCCAACAAACAGTTACTGTGCTGACATTGCTTCCAAAAGGCAGTTAGGAACTAGGTAGTGTTACTGACTCGGCGGTCCTATTCTGTGAGCTTGCGTGGCCTACCACTTTGTGGCTGAGCCGTTGTTGCTCTTAGACGTTTCCACTTCACAATAACAGTAATTACAGTTGACTGGGGCAGCTCTAGCAGTGCATAAATTTGACCAACTGACTCGTTGGCAAGGTGGCATCCTATGACAGTAGTGCCATGTTGAATGTCACTGAGCTCTTCAGTAAGGCCATTTTACTGCCAATGTTTGTCTATGGAGATTGCATGGCCGTTCGCTTCATCTTATACACCTGTCTGCAACGGGTGTGGCTGAAATAGCCGAATCTACTAATTTGAAGGGGTGTCCACATACTGTTGTATATATAGTGTATGTAGGATCAACATATCACACTGTATTATATTAGTCTTATATACCATATTTAAATTCCATAACATTTCCTTTGCATGTGAATTATTTCCAGTCATGTATTTGAGCATGGTTCCAGTTCTGGCTTGATTCACTTTTGCTCATATTATGTACAATAAAGTCTCAGAGTTAATCAATTCATACAGTGTCATTTGTGCAGCATTCATTCAGGCAGCATTGCATAACGGTAGCCACGCTAAATTACAAATGTCAAACCTGCATGGTGCGCTGCTGCTGACCTGTACTGCACACACTAGAGGTCGACCGATTAATTGGCAAGGCCGATTAATTAGGGCCGATTTCAAGTTTTCATAACAATCGGTAATCTGCAATTTTGGATGCCGATTATGGCCGATTACATTGCAATCCATGAGGAGACCGCGTGGCAGGCTGACCACCTGTTACGCGAGTGCAGCAAGGAGCCAAGGTAAGTTGCTAACTAGTATTAAACTTATCTTATAAAAAACAATCAATCTTAACATAATCACTAGTTAACTACACATGGTTGATGATATTACAAGTTTAACTAGCTTGTCCTGCGTTGCATATAATCAATGCGGTGACTGTTAATTTATCATCGAATCACAGCCTACTTCGCCAAACGGGTGATGATTTAACAAAATAAAATTTGTGAAAAAAAGCACAATCGTTGCACCAATGAACCTAACAATGAACATCAATGCCTTTCTTTAAACCTGCATATTTAGCTAAAATAAATTAATGTAAGCAGGCAATATTAACTAGGAATATTGTGCCGCTTCTCTTGCGTTCAGTGCAAGTAGAGTCAGGGTATATGCAGCAGTTTGGGCCTCCTGGTTCGTTGCGAACTGTGTGAAGACCATTTCTTCCTAACAAAGACCGTAATTAATTTGCCAGAATTTTACATAATTATGACATAACATTGAAGGTTATGCAATGTAACAGCAATATTTAGACATAGGGTTGCCACCGGTTAGATAAAATACGGAACGGTTTTGTATTTCACTGAAAAAATAAACGTTTTGATTTCTAAATGATTAATATGGTTTTGACCATATTAATGACCTAAGGCTCGTAATTCTGTGTGTTTATTATATTATAATTAAGTCTATGATTTGATATTTGATAGAGCAGTCTGACTGAGCAGTGGAAGGCAGCAGCATGCTCGTAAGCATTTAGTCAAACAGCACTTAACTGCGTTTACCAGCAGCTCTTCGCAATGCTTGAAGCACAGCGCTGTTTATGACTTCAAGCCTATCAACTCCCGAGATTAGGCTGGCAATACTATAATGTCTATAAGAACAAAGGTGTATGAAGGTATATGAAATACAAATGGTATAGAGAGAAATAGTCCTATAATTCCTATTACTACAACCTAAAACTTCTTAACAGATTACTGAACATTTCGAATCCCACCGTACCTTCTCCGCTATGCAATCCGGTTTCAGAGCTGGTCATGGGTGCACCTCAGCCACGCTCAAGGTTCTAAACTACATCATAACCGCCATCGATAAGAGACATTACTGTGCAGCCGTATTCATCGACCTGGTCAAGGCTTTCGACTTTGTCAATCACAACATTCTTATTGGCAGACTTTACAGCCTTGGTTTCTCAAATGATTGCCTCGCCTGGTTAACCAACGTCTTCTCTGATAGAGTTCAGTGTGTCAAATCAGAGGGCCTGTTGTCTGGACCTCTGACAGTCTCTATGGGTGTGCCACAGGGTTCAAATCTCGGGCCGCCTCTCTTCTCTGTATACAACAATGATGTTGCTCTTGCTGCTGGTGATTCTCTGATCCACCTCTACGCAGACGACACCATTCTGTATACTTCTGGCCCCTCATTGGACACTGTGTTAACTAACCTCCAGACGAGCTTCAATGCCATACAACTCTCCTTCCGTGGCCTCCAACTGCTCTTAAACGCAAGTAAAACTAAATGCATGCTTTTCAATCGATCGCTGCCCGCACCTGCTCGCCCGTCCAGCATCACTACTCTGGACTGCTCTGACTTGGAATACGTGGACAACTACAAATACCAGGGTGTCTGGTTAGACTGTAAACTCTCCTTCCAGACTCACATTAAGCATCTCCAATCAAAAATGAAATCTAGAATCAGCTTCCTATATCGCAACAAAGCATCCTTCACCGATGCTGCCAAACATACCCTCGTAAAACTGACCATCCTACCAATCCTCGACTTCGGTGATGTCATCTATAAAATAGCCTCCAACACTCTACTCAACAAACTGGATGCAGTTTCACAGTGCCATCCGTTTTGTCACCAAAGCCCCATACACTACCCACCATTGCGACCTGTACGCTCTCGTTGGTTGGCCCTCGCTTCATACTCGTCGCCAAACCCACTGGCTACAGGTTATCTACAACTTTCTGCTAGGTAAAGCCCCGCCTTATCTCAGCTCACTGGTCACCATAGCAGCACCCACTCGTAGCACGCACTCCAGCAGGTGTATCGCACTGGTCACCCCCAAAGCCAATTCCTCTTTGGTCGTCTTTCCTTCCAGTTCTCTGCTGCCCATGACTGGAACAAATTGCAAAATCTCTGAAGCTGGAGACTCACATCTCCCTCACTAGCTTTAAGCATCAGCTGTCAGAGCATTTTACAGATCACTGCACCTGTACTTAGCCTATCTGTAAACAGCCCATCTATCTATCTACCTACCTCACACTGGTATTTATTTATTTTGCTCCTTTGCACCCCAGTATCTCTACCTGCACATTCATCTTCTGCCGATCTACTATTCCAGTGTTTAATTGCTATATTGTAATTACTTGGCCACCATGGCCTATTCATCTCCTTATCTTACCTCATTGGTACTCACTGTATATAGACTTTTTGTCTTATTTTGTTCTACTGTATTATTGACTGTATGTTTTGTTTATTCCATGTGTAACTCTGTGTTGTTCTATGTGTCGAATTGCTACGCTTTATCTTGGCCAGGTCGCAGTTGCAAATGAGAACTTGTTCTCAACTAGCCTACCTGGTTAAATAAGGGTGAAATTAAAAATTTAAAAATAAAACTGGGAATATTGAAGACTTATGTTAAAAGGAACAACTAGCTTTCATATATTCTTATGTTCTGAGCAAGGAACTTAAACGTTAGCTTTTTTACATGGCACATATTGCACTTTTACTTTCTTCTCCAACACTGTGTTTACCTTATTTAAACCAAATTGAACATGTTTCATTATTTATTTGAGACAAAATAGATTTTATTTATGTATTATATAAAGTTAAAATAAAAGTGTTCATTCAGTATTGTTGTAATTGTCATTATTACAAATATATATACTGTATATAAAAATCGGCCGATTAATCGGTGTCGGCTTTTTTTGGTCCTCCAATAATTGGTATCGGTGTTGAAAAATCATATTCGATCGACCTCTAGCACACACACTACACTGTAGCTCACACTGTAGACAACTCTGGAACAGTGCTGATCAAAAATAATTTCCATACATGCCGAAACTGATCTATCTACACAAGACCTAGGGTGGAGCGCTTCCCTATACCCATCAAAAAGAAACTGAAAAATACAGAGAACTCATTCACAGACAAAAACACCAAAAGGCCTACAGATTAGCATATACTTTATTGGGCTGACAACGTGTAACAGTTGTTCCAATTTTTCCATTGTAGTCTTGGTTCAAGGGACTCAGGAAAAAGCGGAATGCAATTAACACGCCCCACTCATACCCCCACCTTGCTCTAATCAAGGCTCAGAATCCCCAGAAGTCTTGAAGGAAAAAACATGCTGAGGTTTGAGCTCTGTGTGATCCTTAATTTGCATTTGTACAATAACAGGAGTGTCACACACACACACACACACACACACACACACACACACACACACACACACACACACACACACTGCATCAGAGCTGTGGAGGGAGCGTCAACCTGGTTCACTACAGACATAGTGACGTCTGCAGTGGTTAACTAACAACATATCAAAGTTAAGGTTATCCGTGTTGTTTACAGGGAACCAAATGAAGCAGAAGGGTGAGAGGCCATGGTGTGCAGGTGCAGGGGGTCTTGATTCCAACAGTACTTGATCCCTTGTGACTTCTGCTAATTAGCATTCAAGGCAGGGAGCCACCCCACATAAAAACTATTCCACCAGCCACAAAAGGCCCACATCACAAAGGATCCTCCCTGCCTCTAATTGAGCAATAATGGCAGGCAGGCTTTTATGTGATACCTTGCACTGCAGACTGCACACCTCTTTGCCATGCAGTCCCTCCTTAGGTAATGTATTGTAGCAGATGACCACCCTTCAACTCAGCACTTGTTACCTTAACTAAGAGAGAATATCATGGTACACCCCTATTTAGATATGAGACACAGTGCCATCGTTTCAATTGACATTTCCATAGATCAGATCTAGAGTTAGTCTAGTAGTCTAGCTCCTTGTCCTTGGCTTCAAGAGCAACATCATAAAAAACAGACCAAATCTGTCAAAAGTGTATTGCTATTTATTGCTGAGAGGATGAGCTTCCAAATAGGCCTCCATCCAGCAGCTTTGGATTTGGGGAGTTGATGTATGTATCTCATTCCAGCAGCAAAGCTGTAGCCAAGGTACCCAGGAATACATAAATGAAATACACAGGAAACAGGCTGGGAGGAAAGCCTGGAAAAGCAGCAGTCATGTTTGTTATTGGTCGGGCCCAATCTGCTCTCTCCACCTAGGGACAGATGGAAAGTGTCTCTCTCCAGCAGTTAAGCTGTCCCACTCACTCCCTATGAGTTTATCTAGTCAGAAAGTAGGCAGGGCACTCATGTGTTACCAATTTCTACTACTCCTAATCTATGAGGTTGAGTCACTGTCAACCACAAAAGTGGAAAAAGTAACACAGAAAGAGAGGGGTGATCCTTGAAGGGTGGGACGCATGAGTTTTTACTAGGGCTGTCCGCGACCCCAAAAAATCTAAGTCACCCGAAAGTCGTCTGACCAATCGATTGGTCATGTATTTTTCTATATATAGACAGGGGTTCTTAAACATTTTCGGCCTGGGACCCAAATTAGAAATTCTGTGTTTTCCTGGGACCCAAGTTTAGGAAAATATGCAACTATACGTAAATATTGGTACACTTCATTGCCTGTATGGCAAAAACAAATGACAATGAAATACCCATAAATATATTTTCATGCTTATTTCCCCCATTAAAAACACTCTTATATTTCTGTCTAGGTTGGAACTGTTGCTGTTAAAATACAATATATAATTTTCATTCTGAACTGGAAAAAACGGATAGATCACATCACACAGATGTAGACCAGAAAACACACACACACACATTCCTAATAAGAGGTGTGTGGCTGGTTGAAGTTTTCAACAAGCATGTCTATTCTGGGCTCAGTTTTTGACAGTGCAACTCTTGAGGTCATGCTCAGCATTGAGACTATTTCTGTACTTGAGAACCCTGACTTCCCAAATTGGATCAGAACATCTACTGCTTTTTAAGTCAGGCAGGAGACCGCTTCCTGCTGTAGACGAGCAACCCAGAACTGTGTGTGTGTGTGTGTGTGTGTGTGTGAAGCATCTTGCTTCAGTCAGTTTATTCCAGTTCAGAATAAAATGGATTACTTGTATTTTAATAGCAACAGTTCCAACCTAGACTTGTTCTCAACAATAATTTCTACAGTAAAATGTACAGTAGGCCTGATCATTTTTCATCTTTATCTGTACTGTTTCTTAGGTTTGCACTATCAGTAGCTAGCTAGCTTGCTTTGGCTAACGTTAGCTATTAGCTGTGTAACGTTACAAGGCCAGGGGATTGTTTGAAAGAGAAACTCACATGTACTACTATGAGAGATAGTACTCCCTTATTTCTGCTTATAAAATGACAGCAATCCCCTGGCCTTGTAACTATTATAAAATGAAAACAATGGCTTGCTAGCTGACTTACTTTTCCACTGTGGAAGCACTGTTTCCTGAAGCATTCTGCCTTGTTCTGAAATAACTCCCTGGTTTACCGTCATGTTGTGCCTGGAAGATTAGGTCAGGACGTGTCATTTTATTAATTTGTATGTTTTTGAGAGACTCATTGGTAAGCACTTCCCCAAACAAAACACATTGTGTGCGCTCCTTGTTATTTCTCAGTTTGTATGAAAGAGACAGAAAGTCATCATTGTATTTGCGTTTCATGACGATTGACCTCAGTCAGAACTTGTGGCTAGCATGAGTATATTTCATGACAGCGGTGAGTGATGGCGAGAGGAAATAACAAGTCAGTGGTTTGAACGACAACGCTGCAGTGTGTGGGTCGCAGAGGGATCTTCAAGTAACTGCAGAAAAAATATCAGTTAAACCGCGAAGCACACGGGCATCTCCCTCTACCTCCCACTCCCACAGCTGCCAAACTGAGCAGAGACCGCTGCTAAGCAGAGTGAACTGAACCGAGAGCGCAGTTGCACTTGGCCAAATCAATTCCAGCAATTAATGAAATTATTATACATTTACGTCGCGACCCACCATTAAAAGGTCCGCGACCCACTTTTAAGAAACGCTGCCCTAGGCATTTAAAACTTCGTAGGGATAGGCGTACCGTCAACGGGACAGTTGTAAATCATGCAGCGCCTTGTGTCACGATCACAGATTTTAGAGAAACAACAAATGTTGGTACATATAAGTGTCTTATATCGGCTGAAAGCTTAAATTCTTCTTAATGTAACTGCACTGTCCACTTTACAGTAACTATTACTGTGAAAAAAGTTCCATGCTATTGTTTGAGGAGAGCTCCTAACAACACTTTTTTTCACCAGGATAGGTTTGATAAATTCTCCTCTGAAGGTAAAATGTGTACTTATATTCTGAAATCTTGCTCTTATTTATCATCCAAAGGGTCCCAGAGATAACATGAAGTGTCGTTTTGGTAGATAAAATAATTGTTCATATATATAGCATGCACGATCGATTTTGTATTTCCACTCGTTCAATTTGCAAAGAAAGGCATCTGTGAAAATCTAACCCTAAACGTTATTTCAACCAGTCAAATCACATTCGTATGTATTCCTCAGAGATCCTAGAACGCAACCAGACTTCACTATATCATTAGGGGTGTAGTATATCCTATAAGACACCAAATTTGGTCAGAGAGTGATGCATTCATGGCACGTCAAATAAGCACCAACCGGGGTCAAACAAAGCTAGATCGATAGCCAATGAGCTGGGCTTTACGGGAGTATCCAGAAACCATGTATCTATCGCAAAATGTAGCTGCTAACCTTGTGCCATGCCATTTCCTTTTGGACAAAAATTATAAGAATATTCAGAGTTATGAAGTTATGAAAACTGATTGTTTTGCAAATGTTGAACTTATAATATGGCTACTAATACTGGAAAAGTCCAATTATACAAATTTGACGATATTCTTGCAGAAAAAGTAACCGGACGGTTGCAAGTTCAAACCCCCCAGCTGACAAGGTACAAATCTGTCGTTCTGCCCCTGAACAGGCAGTTAACCCACTGTTCCTAGGCCGTCATTGAAAATAAGAATTGGTTCTTTAACTGACTTGCCTAGTTAAATAAAGGTCAAATAAAAAAAAATGCGCAGACCAGCTGGCTGGTGTGTTTATGGACATATTCAATCAATTCTTATCCCAGTCTGCTGTCCCCACATGCTTCAAGAGGGCCGCCATTGTTCCTGTTCCCAAGAAAGCTAAGGTAACTGAGCTAAACGACTACCGCCGTGTAGGACTCACTTTGGGTCTCGACCCCGCCCTGTGCAACTGGGTACTGGACTTCCTGACGGGCCACCCCAGGTGGTGAGGGTAGGTAACAACATCTCCACCCCGCTAATCCTCAACACTGGGGCCCCACAAGGGTGCGTTCTGAGCCCTCTCCTGTACTCCGTGTTCACCCACGACTGCGTGGCCATGCACGCCTCCAACTCAATCATCAAGTTTGCAGACGACACTACAGTGGTACGCTTGATTACCAACAACGACGAGACGGTCTGCAACAGAAAGGTCCCACTTCTAGCCATCACTCTGGTTGTAATTCCGATGGTGTCCACAAGATGGCAGCAGTGTATGTGCAAAGTTTCAGACGGATATCTGAAGTATGAGCAAACTACATGAGTGTGAAGTCACCCAGGTACATTTGGGCAAATCGTGAACTTAAAACTTACTACCCTTGTTGTTGTCCTTGATCATCTTTATGGCCTTCCTGTGACATCGGGTGGTGTAGGTGTCCTGGAGGACAGGTAGTTTGCCAAATTTCTTCAGCCTCCTGAGGTTGAAGAGGCGCTGCTGCGCCTTCTTCACCACGCTGTCTGTGTGGGTGGACCAATTCAGTTTGTCCGTGATGTGTACGCCGAGGAACTTAAAACTTACTACCCTTCTCCACTACTGTCCCGTCGACGTGGATAGGGGGGTGCTCCCTCTGCTGTTTCTCCTTTGTTTTGTTGACGTTGAGTGTGAGGTTATTTTCCTGACACCACACTCCAAGGGCCCTCACCTCCTCCCTGTAGACCGTCTCGTCGTTGTTGGTAATCAAGCGTACCACTGTAGTGTCGTCTGCAAACTTGATGATTGAGTTGGAGGCGTGCATGGCCACGCAGTCGTGGGTGAACACGGAGTACAGGAGAGGGCTCAGAACGCACCCTTGTGGGGCCCCAGTGTTGAGGATTAGCGGGGTGGAGATGTTGTTACCTACCCTCACCACCTGGGGTGGCCCGTCAGGAAGTCCAGTACCCAGTTGCACAGGGCGGGGTCGAGACCCAAAGTGAGTCCTACACGGCGGTAGTCGTTTAGCTCAGTTACCTTAGCTTTGGTGGCCCTCTTGAAGCAGGTGGGGAAAGCAGACTGGGATAAGGATTGATTGAATATGTCCATAAACACACCAGCCAGCTGGTCTGCGCATTTTTTTTAATTTGACCTTTATTTAACTAGGCAAGTCAGTTAAGAACAAATTCTTATTTTCAATGACGGCCTAGGAACAGTGGGTTAACTGCCTGTTCAGGGGCAGAACGACCTTGTCAGCTCGGGGGTTTGAACTTGCAACCTTCCGGTTACTAGTCCAACGCTCTAACCACTAGGCTACCCTGCCTACGCGGCTGGGGATGCTGTCTGGGCCTGCAGCCTTGCGAGGGTTAACACGTTTAAATGTTTTACTCACGTCGGCTCCAGTGAAGGAGAGTCCGCAGGATTTGGTAGCAGGCCGTGTCAATGGCACTGTAGTGTCCTCAAAGCGAGCAAAGAAGTTGTTTAGTCTGTCTGGGAGCAAGACATCCTGGTCCGCGACGGGGCTGGTTTTCTTTTTGTAATCCGTGATTGACTGTAGATCCTGCCACATACCTCTTGTGTCTGAGCCGTTGAATTGCGACTCTACTTTTTCTCTATACTGACGCTAAGCTTGTTTGATTGCCTTGCGGAGGGAATAGCTACACTGTTTGTATTCGGTCATGTTTCAGGTCACCTTGCCCTGATTAAAAGCAGTGGTTCGCACTTTCAGTTTCGCGCGAATGCTGCCATCAATCCACGGTTTCTTGTTTGGGAATGTTGTTATAGTTGCTGTGGGTACGACATCGCAGATGCACTTGCTAATAAACTCGCTCACCGAATCAGCGTATTCGTCAATGTTGTTGTTTGACACAATGCGGAACATATCCCAATCCACGTGATCGAAGCAATCTTGAAGCGTGGAATCAGATTGGTCGTACCAGAGCTTCCTGTTTTAGTCTCTGTCTATAGGCAGGGAGCAACAAAATGGAGTCGTGGTCAGCTTTTCCGAAAGGAGGGCTGGGGAGGGACAGGGTTTTACAAGCCCTGGTAGCACAATCAATATGCTGATAGAATTTAGGGAGTCTTGTTTTCAGATTAGCCCTCTTAAAATCCCCAGCTACAATGAATGCAGCCTCAGGATGTGGTTTCCAGTTTACAAAGAGTCAAATAAAGTTTGTTCAGGGCCATCGATGTGTCTGCTTGGGGGGGAATATATGGGGCTGTGATTATAATCGAAGAGAATTCTCTTAGATAATGCCAAGAGAAATTTGCCTACTTTCGAAGGCACTGTATGTAATAGGGAATTGATAGACTAACAATCAAATTCAAACAATTTACACAATGAAGTTATGAAACAATGAATGTGCACAAATTGGTGAAAGAGAGCGCATTCTGGAGAGAGATGTGCATTGTGCAGCCACACTCACCTTCTTCTTGGACTGTGCCATCACCGCTGTCTCGGCAATGGATTAGTCTCGGCCTCCGCAATGGATTAGTTCACTGAGGTGTGCGCGAATAAGACAGGTGTCTCGTGTGCCATAAAAATAAATAAATATATACGGTACTGCTTGACTAAAACAATCGGCCAGTCGACTAATTGGGGTCAGCTCTAGTTTATATTCACCAACGTAACAACACAGAGTGGTCAAAAACGTACTAACTCAGTTGTAGTCACGATCTGGTTACCTATAACTACAACTGTTATTTTTACATATTTATGAACTTATTTCCAGATATCTTCTAAACGACCCACAATGCACCATCATATGAACTTTACGTTAGCTAGCTCGAGCTGGCTGACATTAGCCACTAGCCATGCAGACCTAGTGTTGGCAGTGGTGAGCTACAATCCACCAATCACGAGGAGGTGTGATGTAAACAACCAATCAGATTCCCTACACGTGGGGGGCGCATTATCTCTGTGAAGTAGGCTAGCAGAGTTTTCCAACCTTGGATTAGTAGTAGCGCACTACAGTAGCTGATTTACTGTGCTGTTGTGATCATTTCCATCTGACTGGGGACTTCCTCCAGTCAACGTCTTATTGTAGGACTCTTCCCCTTATCTCCTGTGATGCGCCTCTAGATTATTGCCTCTGGAATCTATCTACTTTAGATTTACATCACTATATCGCTATTGGATTAGCTGACTCTCCCTCAACCAGTGAAACGGCCTCTCCCTCTGAAGAGTCTGTCCTTGGCTTTTCTTTGGTAGCTAACTCAGCCGTCAATCGGTAAGTCTATGCTCTCTCTGCTTTTTATTGGCTGGATTTTTGTTGTTGTGTTCTGTGGGTTCCTGCTTGTGCTATACTAGTTGGTGTTGTTATCTGGTTTACTACTTAGCTATGTCGACTTTGGTGGTTGGCTAGCTAGGCTACTTAGCTGGCTAGGCTAGCTAGCATTTTAAAATAACTAACTTTAGCTGGCTGGCTTGCTGGCAAACATAACTGCATATACCAGTAACATTATTGATAATTTGTTAGATGGTGTTATGCATTTCCAAAACACTGGTTTACTTTAATGTAGCTGTAAGCTAGGTGTTGATTGCAACTGACTGACTCATGCAGTGCCAAGGTAATGTTAGCAGGCTAATTGGCTAGCAACCTTGCAAGCTGATTTGTACCAATACATTCATAAAGTATTTGCTTGTAAGTTGGCTGAAAATGTTATTGAAACCAGCAGTCATGAATGCAAATGATTTGGTTTAATTTTAAGTTATACATTTGGAAGTTATTTCTGTTGGAGTATACATTATAGGGAATAGGCTGCCTTGCTGGGTCCTCCATATAACGACACACCCGCAAAAAAGAAAAATTCGGCATGACTTCGGAATTCTGATAGGTTTATGTAATAACTTGAAAAATAGAAAGGTACGGTGTAACTTAGCATTGGCACTTTTGATGTGTATACTAATGCAAACACATGTTACATGTGATTATGTTTATGCTATCTACCGTTTAATATTACAGAATTGTCCCCCCTTGTCAGGAAATCATAGAGATATCAGGTGAGAACAGTAAATTGACTATTCCATTGCATTGAATTCCTTCCCCCACTCTCTCTTTGTGTGTTTCAGAGAAGAGCCCCTGACATCCTCACACAGGACAAGGAAGGAACTGGAGCCAAGCAGTCTCATTCCTCACCCCCACCATGCCCAAAGCAGAGCAGGAACTTAACTCACAGGATGGAAACGTATTATGTGCTTCGACTACAGAGAGGATGTGAAATCTTGGAGCAATATGAAGTGGGATTTCTGCTGGTCGGGATGCAGGAAACAAAGGGGAGGAGTGGGAACCTGCAACTCTTTCAAAAATGTTGTTAACAAAGATAATATGTTGATAAGATAATATGTTGAAACCCCCAACACACTAAGTTCTGAGGAGAACTCATGCGGTGCTATGGAGCTTTGAATTCCACTGTATGCCACGCTGCTCCTGAAAGTAACAAAAACAGTTGAGCTGTTAAAGTGAAGGACCAGCTGAACAGACCTGTCTGCAGAAAAGATTATAACCACAAATAGGTGCTAAGTGGCATAAAAAAATCCAAGTCCATTCAGTGTATTTTAATTATGGCTTATCCCACAAATGTAAGGCTTTTTTACTTGAAAACCCACACGGGTGCCTGGACTTGGATTTTTTTATGCCACTTAGCATCTATTTGTGGTTATAATTTTTCCTTTTGCTTTTCTAGTACTATCTCCCTCCAAAAGCACCTGTGGTTGTTTTGGAATACCTGAAGCGCCCCTGCTGCTTCTTTTTCTTCAAGACCTGTCTGCAGATTGATATCCTGATTCAGGAATGACCAATCCACATCACATTCCAATCTGCTCATGTTTCTGTCCACAGAACAACAGTACAGCTTTGTTGTTCGACCCGTATGGGCAAATAATGTCACTATTGCATGGCAGACACAGCATGGGGCATTGGCCTTGTTCTCTGTTTATAGACTATGAATAGTAGCAGAGAGAGCCCTGTCGACTACAGTATGTGAGGAAAAGACAGGGGGAGTAGGCTTTAAAGTGTGATACCGTGTAGAGACTGACTGGCATGTTCAGACAAAACCAGACAGATCATCACTATGTCAGGCAAAATAGTCTGAAGCAACACAACACATCCTCAGGGACCAACATTTCATTACGGAAACCTTTTCTTTCCAAACAGTTTTTTTCTCTCTGTGTAGTTGTTTGTTCCTCGATGCCTGCCCACCACACATTATTTCCAGCACTTGTTGGACCTGAGAGATGGGAATTACAGCCTGTCTGGTGTAGTGGGAATGTGGCTTTGCGTTAGGGTTCGGCTAAGTCATGTTTACAATCAAATTTTTTGGCATATCCGATTCAAATCTGTTATTTTTCCTGCAGTCTGAACAGTCAAAAGCCACATGGAATCAGATATTTCAAGCAACATTTAAAACCACCTACGAAGTCAGATACAAATCTGATTTCCGGCCAAGCGACTTGTGTCTGAACGGTCATTTCTGATTTAGTTGCCCTCAAGTGGTATTTAGACTGTTATTTGGCATATCTTGTTTCTTGCTAGCTACTCTACTTATCTTATTCTTACACTATGATTTTGAACATTCAAAACATTCAAAAAAAACGGGAAACGTCCATGGCAGGCATTGTTATCGTCAATGTTCCCTCTAAGTTGCGCATGGGGGCTCAGCTCCCTTTGGACTGCTGCGCAGAAAAAAATAAATGTGAGCTCACGCAGAGAAGCACGGGGTTGAACTTCACTCAACTTTTGACAGTTTTCCCCTTTAGTTAACTCGATCAACACTTCGTTCTACTGTGGGAATTGTGATCGAATCAACGCAATATTAGCCACTTTCAATGTAATATATTGAAACAAAATGAACTATGCAAGATTTAATATGCAAAACTAACTGTGCAAGAGATTTTCTTGTTGGCACAGCGCATTGGAGTAGGATTCTATTGCGTTGACAGGCACTACTCAGGCCTGTACTCTACACGGACAAGTGTGCCATAACCAATCAGAGTTGCAGTAGGCCTATATGCAAATAGCAATTGCCATATGAAGCTGTGCCATTCACTTTGAACTGGACTGTGTTTACAGTATGAGCGGTTGCGAGTAGATGCGCTTGTTTTGAGATTAAAGTGAGAGCTGCATGTAGCCAGCCACATGTGCACATTTGTTCATATTCTTTGCTAGTTAGTGAGTTATTAGCCCAGTTATAGCTCATTTCGGGTCAACAATGGGGGAGTGGTTGCTTCCAACAAGAGCACAAAATGTGTACATTTCTAGCCATCTTTGAGTTTGTTTATGTCTTACAGGGGAAGTGTTGTATTTTGAGACAGTCTTGAATAAGCTAAGTAGCCAATAGACAGAGCGTGGCATAATTTGTCTGATTCTCTGTATTAATGGTTGTAAATATTAATACCATTTTATTTTGTAAAGTGGTTTCTTGCATCAAACACAACATGTTCAGTCACCTCCTTGTCTGATGGACAAGTGGATAAACAGGTTAATGTCAAGCCCTGCATGTTTTTTTTTAAAGTCTCATGGAATGTAGGCATTGGCTGCTACTGTAAGCTGAATGATAGAACAGCTATTTCCATGTTAAAATGTTATGGGGTGCATTTCTCTTGTTTTTTATGGTAGGCCACTCTGGTAGGTCTACATTATGATCAAATAGCCACAGTAGCCCTCGTGGCACTGTAACTTTAAGCGGGTACAGCCTCAGTGTTCACAGTAAACGCACGCTGAATGTTGCACAGAATTTTCACAAGTTCAAGTTTGCACTCAGCAGACCTGAAATTTGCTCAATGCTGAAAAAAAATGGAGGGAACTTTGGTTGTCACCTTAGCTTGCTACATAACTTCTGAGTGATAGGAAGCACGAGCATCACCATCATCAGCCTACACCAATGTGCACACACCCATCATCACTATGACAACTAGCGTAGCCATGTCAGCAAATGACTGCTGTCTGAACACACACATACAGTGGGGCAAAAAAGTATTTAGTCAGCCACCAATTGTGCAAGTTCTCCCACTTAAAAAGATGAGAGAGGCCTGTAATTTTCATCATAGGTACACTTCAACTATGACAGACAAAATGAGAAAAAAAATCCAGAAAATCACATTTTTAATGAATTTATTTGCAAATTATGGTGGAAAATAAGTATTTGGTCGCCTACAAACAAGCAAGATTTCTGGCTCTCACAGACCTGTAACTTCTTCTTTAAGAGGCTCCTCTGTCCTCCACTTGTTACCTGTATTAATGGCACCTGTTTGAACTTGTTATCAGTATAAAAGACACCTGTCCACAACCTCAAACAGTCACACTCCAAACTCCACTATCGCCAAGACCAAAGAGCTGTCAAAGGACACCAGAAATAAAATTGTAGACCTGCACCAGGCTGTGAAGACTGAATCTGCAATAGGTAAGCAGCTTGGTTTGAAGAAATCAACTGTGGGAGCAATTATTAGGAAATGTAAGACATACAAGACCACTGATAATCTCCCTCAATCTGGGGCTCCACACAAGATCTCACCCCGTGGGGTCAAAATGATCACAAGAACAGTGAGCAAAAATCCCAGAACCACACAAGGGGACGTAGTGAATGACCTGCAGAGAGCTGGGACCAAAGTAACAAAGCCTACCATCAGTAACACACTACGCCGCCAGGGACTCAAATCCTGCAGTGCCAGACGTGTCCCCCTGCTTAAGCCAGTACATGTCCAGGCCCGTCTGAAGTTTGCTAGAGAGCATTTGGATGATCCAGAAGAAGATTGGGAGAATGTCATATGGTCAGATGAAACCAAATTATAACTTTTTGGTAAAAACTCAACTTGTCGTGTTTGGAGGACAAAGAATGCTGAGTTGCATCCAAAGAACACCATACCTACTGTGAAGCATGGGGGTGGAAACATCATGCTTTGGGGCTGTTTGTCTGCAAAGGGACCAAGACGACTGATCCGTGTAAAGGAAAGAATGAATGGGGTCATGTATCGTGAGATTTTGAGTGAAAACCTCCTTCCATCAGCAAGGGCATTGAAGATGAAACGTGGCTGTATACCATTTAGCCAGTCAGTGTTCCAAAAAGTACTTGAAAAACAAAATTGATTTGAGCATTAAGGCATGCAGTGTGAACAAGGCTTTAGTGTGAGGTTACTTGAGTTCATCAGCATTAGCAACAGACTAACAGACTATCAGGGCAGAACAAGAATTGGACTGACACTGTAGGGAATAGGACTATTTGTCAGCTGTGGGAGGGCTAGATTAGAATAGACATCTTGTTCCAAATCAGCACATCAACTATGTTGCACCTGCACCACTACATTACATTCTGCCTCATCAGGAGAATAAGTAGGGGGCGTCACAAGGCAAAACATTTGATCTCCACATAAATAATAGTAAAACCACAAAAGCCGATAGCATTTTTGTGAGGTTGACGTTCCCCAAACGTGGTCAAAGGGGCAGTTTTCTTTGTTCATGTGCATGTACTCTGTGACAGTGAGCTGAAAGAGATTACATCATCTCCATTGTGAGTACTGAGCTCTCTCGCCGTTTCCATCGGTTGGCATACCCCCGGTAGGCCCAAGCAGACAAAGCCGGTGCATTCCAACAGCTTAATAGGAGACACTACTACAGTCATCCTCATCCCAGTCAGCTTTATCACCCACCTTCAATTCAATGGTGACATCGTAGGGAACTGGAGGACAGATTGCCAAGCCAATAATTTACTCTTCTGCCTTTGGGTCTGACAAACACTGCTTAATCATTTGAACAGGAGCCAACAAATGTTTCCATAATGTTAATATATTTCTAGTCATTATCTTTTGTGGTTACGGACGGTTGGCCAAAAGTTCAATCCACTTATTTTATTTCACAGTGATGAGACAGAATATAAATTAAAAGAAGATGGCCTTGTACTGACACCAGACATGTTGGTGTATCAGCCCCATTCAGTGGCACATCCCAGGGTCTCTTATGTCTGTTTTCAGCCTTGACCAACTAAGGAGGAGGGAAGCCATTCAACATTGTCAATTCAAGCAGCACATTACTCGAGGTGAAGAAAGCTCATTGTTATGAATGATTCATTATCTCATTGTTATGGATGTATCATTATCTCATTGTTATGGATGTATCCAAATAAATGTCACTAGAAAACAGCTTAAACAAATGCAAAGGCAGCTACTGTTGTTATTCTGGCTACACTGTTTGACGTGACTGTAAATTAGCTGTTGTTGGCTAGCAAGCAAGCAAGGGATAAGAACGCTGCCAGCCAGTATGGCAATGGAACGTTTAGAACGAACAACTGGGTTGCATCCATAGGTCTCTGGCAACCGAACTGATAACCAACCGGCTTGGGTAGCAACCCTAGATTTGTATCAGGACTAGAGGTCGACCGATTAATCGGAATGGCCGATTAATTAGGGCCGATTTCAAGTTTTCATAACAATCAGTAATCGGCATTTTTGGACACCAATTGTGGCCGATTTTTTTTCTTAAACCTTTATTTAACTAGACAAGTCAGTTAAAAACACATTATTATTTTCAATGATGGCCTAGGAACGGTGGGTTAACTGCCTTGTTCAGGGGTAGAACGACAGACGTTTACCTTGTCAGCTCAGGGATTTGATCTTGCAACCTTCTAGTTACTAGTCCAACACTCTAACCACCTGCCTTACATTGCACTCCACAAGGAGCCTGCGTGGCAGGCTGACTACCTGTTACGCGAGTGCAGCAAGAAGCCAAGGTAAGTTGCTAGCTAGCATTAAACGTATCTAATAAAAAACAAATCAACCTTAACATAATCACTAGTTACCTACACATGGTTGATGATATTACTAGTTTATCTAGCTTGTCCTGCGTTGCATATAATCGATGCGGTGCCTGTTAATTTCTCATCAAATCACAGCCTACTTCGCCAAACGGGTGATGATTTAACAAGCGCATTCACGAAAAAAGCACTGTCGGCTGCCTGGCCATTTTTTCCTAACAAAGACCGTAATTAATTTGCCAGAATTGTACATAATTACGACATAACATTGAAGGTTGTGCAATGTAACAGCAATATTTAGACTTGGGGATGCCACCCGTTAGATAAAATATGGAACGGTTCCGTATTTCGCTGAAAGAATAAACATTATGTTTTCAAAATGATAGTTTCCGGATTTGACCATGTTAATGACCTAAGGCTCGTATTTCTGTTTTGATATTTGATAGAGCAGTCTGACTGAGCGGTGGTAGTCAGCAGCAGGCTCGTAAGCATTCATTCAAACAGCACTTTCGTGCGTTTGTCAGCAGCTCTTCGCTGTGCTGTTTATGACTTCAAGTCTATCAACTCCTGAGATTAGGCTGGGGTAACTGAAGTGAAATGGCTAGCTAGTTAGCGGGGTGCGTGCTGATAGCGTTTCAATCGGTGACGTCACTCGCTCTGAGACCTTGAAGTAGTTGTTCCACTTGCACTGCAAGGGCCGTGGCATTTGTGGAGCGATGGGTAACGATGCTTCGAGGGTGGCTGTTGTCGATGTGTTCCTGGTTCGAGCCCAGGTAGGGGCGAGGAGAGGGACGGAAGCTATACTGTTACACTGGCAATACTAAAGCGCCTATAAGAACATCCAATAGTCAAAGGTATATGAAATACAAATGGTATAGAGAAAAATAGTACTATAATTCCTCTAATATCTACAACCTAAAACGTATTACCTGGTAATATTGAAGTCTCATGTTAAAAGGAACCACCAGCTTTCATATGTTCTCATGTTCTGAGCAAGGAACTTAAATGTTAGCTTTTTTACATGGCACATATTGCACTTTTACTTTCTTCTACAACACTTGGTTTTTGCATTATTTAAACCAAATTGAACATGTTTCATTATTTATTTGAGGCTAAATTCATTTCATTGATCTATTATATTAAGTTAAAATATGTGTTCATTGAGTATTGTTGTAATTGTCATTATTACAAATAAAAATTTTAAAATTAAAAATTGGCCGATTCTTAGTGAGTTTGGGGCAGTATTGAGTAGCTTGGATGAATAAGGTGCCCAGAGTAAACTGCCTGCTACTCAGCCATGAAAGCTAGAATATGCATATAATTAGTATATTTGGATAGAAAACACTCTGAAGTTTTAGAACTGTTTGAATGATGTCTGTGAGTATAACATAACTCATATGGCAGGAGAAAACCTGAGAAAGATCCAACCAGGAAGTGGGAAATCTGAGGTTTGTAGGTTTTCAACTCATAGCCTATCGAGGATATAGTGGGATATTGGTCATATTGCACTTTCTAAGGCTTCCACTAGATGTCAACAGTCTTTAGAATTTTGTTTGATGCTTCTACTGTGAAGTGGGGCCAAATGAGAGGGGATTGAGCCAGGTGTCTGGCAGATTGCCATAAACTCATAACGTGCTGTCGTGAAAGTCAGCTTGCTTTCCATTGTTTTTCTACAGATAAAGGAATTCTCCGGTTGGAACATTATTGAAGATTTATGATAAAAACATCCTAAAGATGGATTCTATACTTCGTTTGACATGTTTCTACAACCTGTAATATAACTTTTTTTACTTTTCGTCCGACCTTTCGGCTGGACTTGCACGGCGTTTGGATTTGTTTACCAAATGCCCTAACAAAAGGAGGTATTTGGACATAAATTATTAACTTTATCGAACAAATCAAACATTTATTGTGGAACTGGGATTCCTGGGAGTGCATTCTAATGAAGATCATCAAAGGTAAGTGAATATTTATAATGCTATTTCTGACTAATGTTGACTCCACAACATGGCGGATATCTCTTTGGCTGTTTTGGTCTCTGAGCGCCTTACTCAGATTATTGCATTGTATGCTTTTTCCGTAAAGTTTTTTTGAAATCAGAGACAACTGTTGCATTAAGGAGAAGTTTATCAAAAGTTCCATGTATAATAGTTGTATCTTTTATCAATGTTTATTATGAGTATTTCTGTAAATTGATGTGGCTCTCTGCAAAATCACTGCATATTTTGAACTACTGAACATAACACGGCAATGTAAAATGAGATTTTTGGATATAAATATGCACTTTATCGAACAAAACACACATGTATTGTGTAACACGAAGTCCTATGAGTGTCATCTGATGAAGATCATCAAAGGTTAGTGATTAATTGCATCTCTATTTGTGCTTTTTGTGACTCCTCTCTTTGGCTGGAAAAATGGCTGGGTTTTTCTGTGACTCGCTGGTGACCTAACATAATAATTTGTGGTGCTTTCGCTGTAAAGCCTTTTTGAAATCAGACACTGGCTGGATTAACGAAAATTTTATCTTTAAAATGGTGTGAAATACTTGTATGCACGAGGAATTTTAATTATGAGATTTTTGTTGTTTTGAATTTGGCGCCCTGCACTTTCACTGGCTGTTGGCGGGGTGGGACGCTACTGTCCCGAATATCCCAGAGAGGTTAATCGGTATCGGCTTTTTTTGGCCCTCCAATAATCGGTATCGACGTTAAAAAATCATAATCGGTCGACCTCTAATCAGGACTACAGTATATCTTTTGGAAGAATAAAATTGTATTAATTAATGCATCAAAATAATGTTAATAAAAATATGTCAATCATTATTTGAATATGTTGCCAACCCGTTGCATAAAAGTGATAATGCCCTTGAAGCCGGTGTTTGGACACCTGTGCCAATATATCCTCCAAACACTGCCTTCTCTGGCATTATCACTTAATGTCCACAAAGAAGAACACTTTTTGGTTCCAGGTAGAACCCTTTTTGGTTACAGGTAGAACCCCTTTTGGATTCCATGTAGGGTTCTACTTGGAACCAAAAATTGGATCTACCTGGAACCAAAAAGGGTTCTCCTATGGGGATAGCCAATGAACCCTTTTGGAACCCATTTTTGGTGTAGGCTTACTCTTATGAACAACAAAGCAAACAGTTAGTGTTAGTATTTCACGATGGCTACTCAGAATTGTAGCAAACGCATTCCAGAAAGGCACTTTATAAACCTGAACAACGCTCAAAATCGTACCTGCCCTGGAGAGCCTGCCCTGGAGAGCCTGCCCTGGAGTCCACCTCCCTGACCCTGCAGTTGGCTACTGTCCCTCACTGTAGTCTGCCGTATACTGTGGCTGGATGTCATGCTCCTCATGACTGACCTGTTCTTAGAGTCGTAGAGTTTAGTAATGACCTACAGTCATCATACTCTGGTGATGAGATGTGATCTGCATATACAGTGCCTTGCGAAAGTATTCGGCCCCCTTGAACTTTGCAACCTTTTTCCACATTTCAGGCTTCAAACATAAAGATATAAAACTGTATATAAACTTTTTTGTGAAGAATCAACAACAAGTGGGACACAATCATGAAGTGGAACGACATTTATTGGATATTTCAAACTTTTTTAACAATTCAAAAACTGAAAAATTGGGCGTGCAAAATTATTCAGCCCCTTTACTTTCAGTGCAGCAAACTCTCTCCAGAAGTTCAGTGAGGATCTCTGAATGATCCAATGTTGACCTAAATGACTAATGATGATAAATACAATCCACCTGTGTGTAATCAAGTCTCCGTATAAATGCACCTGCACCCAGATAGTCTCAGAGGTCCGTTAAAAGCGCAGAGCGCATCATGAAGAACAAGGAACACACCAGGCAGGTCCGAGACACTGTTGTGAAGAAGTTTAAAGCCGGATTTGGATACAAAAAGATTTCCCAAGCTTTAAACATCCCAAGGAGCACTGTGCAAGCACTGTGATAATATTGAAATGGAAGGAGTATCAGACCACTGCAAATCTACCAAGACCTGGCCGTCCCTCTAAACTTTCAGCTCATACAAGGAGAAGACTGATCAGAGATGCAGCCAAGAGGCCCATGATCACTCTGGATGAACTGCAGAGATCTACAGCTGAGGTGGGAGACTCTGTCCATAGGACAACAATCAGTCGTATATTGCACAAATCTGGCCTTTATGGAAGAGTGGCAAGAAGAAAGCCATTTCTTAAAGATATCCATAAAAAGTGTTGTTTAAAGTTTGCCACAAGCCACCTGGGAGACACACCAAACATGTGGAAGAAGGTGCTCTGGTCAGATGAAACCAAAATGTAACTTTTTGGCAACAATGCAAAACGTTATGTTTGGCGTAAAAGCAACACAGCTGAACACACCATCCCCACTGTCAAACATGGTGGTGGCAGCATCATGGTTTGGGCCTGCTTTTCTTCAGCAGGGACAGGGAAGATGGTTAAAATTGATGGGAAGATGGATGGAGCCAAATACAGGACCATTCTGGAAGAAAACCTGATGGAGTCTGCAAAAGACCTGAGACTGGGACGGAGATTTGTCTTCCAACAAGACAATGATCCAAAACATAAAGCAAAATCTACAATGGAATGGTCAAAAATAAACATATCCAGGTGTTAGAATGGCCAAGTCAAAGTCCAGACCTGAATCCAATCGAGAATCTGTGGAAAGAACTGAAAACTGCTGTTCACAAATGCTCTCCATCCAACCTCACTGAGCTCGAGCTGTTTTGCAAGGAGGAATGGGAAAAAATGTCAGTCTCTCGATGTGCAAAACTGATAGAGACATACCCCAAGTGACTTACAGCTGTAATCGCAGCAAAAGGTGGCGCTACAAAGTATTAACTTAAGGGGGCTGAATAATTTTGCACGCCCATTTTCCACTTCATGATTGTGTCCCACTTGTTGTTGATTCTTCACAAAAAAATACAGTTTTATATCTTTATGTTTGAAGCCTGAAATGTGGCAAAAGGTCGCAAAGTTCAAGGGGGACGAATACTTTCGCAAGGCACTGTACAGTGCCTTGCAAAAGTATTCACCCCCATTGGCGTTTTTCCAATTTTGTTGCATTACAACCTGTCATTTTAATTTTATTTGGATTTCATGTAATGGACATACACAAAATAGTCCAAATTGGTGAAGTGAAATGAAAAAAAGTTACTTGTTTCAAAAAATTATAAATAATAAAAAACGGAAAAGTGGTGTGTGCATTTGTATTCACCCCCTTTGCTATGAAGCCCCTAATTAAGATCTGGTGCAACCAATTACCTTCAGAAGTCACATAATTAAGTAAATAAAGTCCACCGGTGTGCAGTATATATATATATATACACCTGTTCTGAAAGGCCCCAGAGTCTGCAATACCACTAAACAAGGGGCACCACCAAGCAAGCGGCAATATGAAGACCAAGGAGCTCTCCAAACAGGTCAGGGACAAAGTTGTGGAGAAGTACAGATCAGGCTTGGGTTATAAAAAAACATCTGAAACTTTGAACAGAGCACCATAAAATCCGCTAGTAAAAAATAGAAAGAATATGGCACCACAACAAACCTGCCAAGAGAGGGCAGCCCACCAAAACTCACGGACCAGGCAAGGAAGGCATTAATCAGAGAGGCAACAAAGAGACAAAAGATAAGCTTTGCAGCTCCTTCAGGGTTCACAACTGAGATTGGAGTATCTGTCCATAGGACCACTTTAAGCCGTACACTCCACAGAGCTGGGATTTATGGAAGTGTCCCGAAAAAAATAAGCAAACATGTTAGGTGTTCGCCAAAAGGCATGTGGGAGACTCCCCAAACACATGGAAGAAGGTACTCTGATCCGATGAGACTAAAATTGAGCTTTTTGGCCATCAGAGAAAATGCTATGTCTGGCACAAACCCAACACCTCCATCACCCCGAGAACATCATCCCCACAGTGAAGCATGGTGGTGGCAGCATCATGCTGTGGGGATGTTTGTCATCAGCAGGGACTGGGAAACTGGTCAGAATTGAAGGAATGATAGATGGCGCTAAATAAAGGGAAATTCTTGAGGGAAACCTGTTTCAGTCTTCCAAAGATTTGAGACTGGGACAGAGGTTCACCTTCCAGCAGGTCAATGACCCTAGGCATACTGCTAAATCAACACTTGAGTGGTTTAAGGGGAAACATTGAAATGTCTTTGAATGGCCTAGTCAAAGCCCAGACCTCAATCTAATTGAGAATCTGTGGTATGACTTAAAGATTGCTGTACACTAGCAGAACCCATCCAACTTGAAGGAGCTGGAGCAGTTTTGCCTTGAAGAATGGGCAAAAATCCCAGTGGCTATATGTGCCAAGCTTATAGAGACACACCCCATGAGACTTGCAGCTGTAATTGCTGCAAAAGGTGGCTCTACAAAGTATTGTTTTGGGGGGGGTGAATAGTTATGCACACTCAAGTTTTCAGTTTCTGTCTTATTCGTTGTTTGCTTCACAATAGAACATATTTTGCATCTTCAAAGTGGTAGACATGTTGTATAAATCAAATGAAACAAACCCCCCCAGAAAATCTATTTTAATTCCAGGGTTTAAGGCAACAAAATAGAAAAAATGCCAAAGGGGGGTGAATACTTTCACAGCCACTGTAGCCTATACTATTGTCTTATGTTAACCATGAAGGATATTTTTGTCTATAGCACAAAGTAGACTGGTTTGCCCATCAATGATGATTAAAATAGAAACATTATTTTTCCCATAGTAGTGTCAGCACTGGATTGATTTAAAGTGAAAACTCCATAATAAGAGGCACTGGTCCAGTTTGCATGATGATTTGGCTTCAGCAAAACAATATCTGACTAAATATGAGAGTAATGGTGTAAAGAAAATATTTATTAAGCGGCAAAACAGAAGTCTTCAATTGTTATGACTATGGACCTGACTGATGTTATCCCAGTCATCAGTCAGCCAAGCTTATGAAGAATGCTAATATTTTGCCAACTATGCAACTCAATATTCTTTCCTCCCCCTATCTGACACATCCCACCATAACCAAGGAGGTTTCCACAGAATAGCATACACCAATACAGATGGAATATTAGGGGAGGAATTAAACACTGAATCTCTTATCTGCATAGGACAGCAAGTAGAAATGCAAAGATATAGAAAAAAAGAGCAAACAGTGAATGAGTGCTAAATATACTCTATTTGGACTCCTTCTGACAGCTACTGGAACTGTGAGTAACAGCCGGTCATAGAGGTCTAATTCAAGTCCTGTGTCCAAGTGAATCCAGATTTGCCACTGTAGGGCTCATTCAATTCCAAAACATTGCCTGCCTTATAAAGTTTCAACCAATAGCGTTATGTTATTCAATAGCCTATTACTTGGTCAGTGAGGCATTTGAATTGCCCCTGAAACTAAGTACACTGAACAAAAAAATAAACGCAACACAACAATTTCTACGATTTTACTGAGTTACAGTTCATATAAGGAGATCAGCCAATTTAAATAAATAAATGAGGCCCTAAAATATGGATGTCACATGACTGGAATACAGATATGCATCTGTTGGTCACAGATACCTTTTAAAAAAGGTAGTGGCGTGGATCAAAAAACCAGTCAGTATCTGGTGTGACCAACATTCACCTCATGCAGCGTGACACATCTCCTTCGCATAGAGTTGATCAAGCTATTGATTGTGGCCTGTGGAATGTTGTCCCACTCCTCTTTAATAGCTGTGAGAAGTTTCTGGATATTGGTGGGAACTGGAACATGCTGTTGTACACGTCGATCCAGAGCATCCCAAATATGCTAAAAGATACGTCTGGTGAGTATACAGTTCATGGAAGAACTGGGACATTTTCAGCTTCTAGGAATTGTGTACAGATACTTGTGACATGGGGCCGTGCATTATCATGCTGAAACATGAGATGATGGCGAGAGCTAAATGGCACGACAATGGGCCTCAGGATCTCATCACGTTATCTCTGTGCATTCAAATTGCCATCAATAAAATTCAATTGTGTTTGTTGTCCATAGCTTATACCGTGCTGCTGCTCCAGACCTGAGCCCTAGGACCATGCCCCAGGAATACCTGACATGATGACTCCTTGCTGTCCCCAGTCCACCTGACTGTGCTGCTGCTCCAGTTTCAACTGTTCTGCCTTATTATTATTCGACCATGCTGGTCATTTATGAACATTTGAACATCTTGGCCATGTTCTGTTATAATCTCCACCCGGCACAGCCAGAAGAGGACTGGCCACCCCACATAGCCTGGTTCCTCTCTAGGTTTCTTCCTAGGTTTTGGCCTTTCTAGGGAGTTTTTCCTAGCCACCGTGCTTCTACACCTGCATTGCTTGCTGTTTGGGGTTTTAGGCTGGGTTTCTGTACAGCACTTTGAGATATCAGCTGATGTACGAAGGGCTATATAAATAAATTTGATTTGATTTTGATTTGATTTATACTTGCCCATACCATAACATCACCGCCACCATGGGGCACTCTGTTCACAAAGTTGACATCAGCAAACCACTCACCCACACAACGGCATGCATGCTGTCTGCCATCTGCCGGTACAGTTGAAACCGGGATTCATCTGTAAAGTGCACACTTCTCCAGCATGCCAGTGGCCATCGAAGGTGAGAGTTTGCCCACTGAATTCGGTTTTGACGCTAAACTGCAGTCAGGTCAAGACCCTGGTGAGGACGACAAACAGACAGATGAGCTTCCCTGAGACCGTTTGTACAGAAATTCTTTGGTTGTGCAAACCCACAGTTTCATCAGCTGTCCAGGTGGCTGGTCTCAGACGATCCCACAGGTGAAGAAGCCGGATGTGGAGAGCTGGAGTAGTTACATGTGGTATGGGGTTGTGAGGCCCATTCGGATGTACTGCCAAATTCTCTAAAACGACGTTGTAGGCAGTTTATGGTAGCGAAATGAACACTCAATTCTCTGGCAATAGCTCTGGTGGCCATTCCTGCAGTCAGCATGCCAATTGCACGCTCCGTCAAAACTTGAGACATCTGTGGCATTGTGTTGAATGACAAAACGACACATTTTAGAGTGGCCTTTTATTGTCCCCAGCACAAGTGGACCTGTGTAATGATCATGCTGTTTAATCAGCTTTTTGATATGCCACACCTGTCAGGTGGATGGATTATCTTGGCAAAGGAAAAATGCTCACTAACAGGAATGTAAACTAATTTGAGCACAAAATTTGAGAGAAATACATTTCTTGGGCATATGGAACATTTCTGGGACCTATTTCAGCTCATGAAACATGGGACCAACACTTTATATGATGCGGTTATATTTTTGTCTCACAGGTTGCACACAAAAATAAACTACATGACCAAAAATATGTGGACACTTGCTGAACATCTCATTCCAAAATCATGGGCATTAATGTGGAGTTAGTCCCCCTTTGCTGCTATAACAGCCTCCACTCTTCTGGGAAGGCTTTTCACTAGATGCTGGAACACTGTTGCGGGTAGTGAGGTCGGGCTCTGATGTTGGGTAATTAGGCCTGGCTCGCAGTCAGCATTCCAATTCATCCCAAAGGTATTTGATGTGGTTGAGGACAGGGCTCTGTGCAGGGCAGTCAAGTTCTTCCACACCGATCTCAACAAACCATTTCTGTATGGATCTCACTTTGGGAATGTGGGCTTTGTCATGCTGAAATAGGAAAGGGCCTTTGCCAAACTGTTGCCACAAAGTTGGAAGCAGAATGTAATTGTATGCTGTAGCGTTAAGATTTCCCTTCACTGGAACTAAGGGGCCTAGCCCGAACAATGATAAACAGCCTCAGACCATTATTCCTCCTCCACCAAACTTTACAGTTGGCACTATGCATTTGGGGCTGCCAGATGGTAAAGAGTGATTATTCACTCCAGAGAACCAGTTTCCACTGCACCAGAGTCCAATGGCGGCAAACTTTACACCACTCCAGCCGACGCTGGGCATTGCGCAGGGTGATCTTAGGCTTGTGTGCAGCTGCTCGACCATGGAAAACCATTTCACAAAGCTCCCGATGAACAGTTATTGTGCTGACGTTACTCACAGAGGCAGTTTGGAACTCAGTAGTGAGTATTGCAACTGAGGACAGACGATTTGTACGTACCTCAGTACTCGGTGGTCCTGTTCTGTGAGCATGTGTGGCTACCATTTCGTGGCTGAGCCGTTGTTGCTCCTAGACGTTTCCACTTCACAATAACAGCATTTACAGGGCAGAAATGTGATGAACTGACTTGTTTGAAAGTTGGCATCCTATGACGGTGCCACATTGAAAGTCACTAAACTCTTCAGTAAGGCCATTTTACAGCCAATGTTTGTCTATAGAGATTGCATGGCTGTTTGCTCGAATGTTTACACCTGTCAGCAATGGGTGTGGCTGAAATAGCCGAATCTACTCATTTGAAGGGGTTTCTCCTAAGTGCACGGTGTTGAGCAATACTGTAGTTTTTCTACCAAGTGGTTGAGTAGACAATAGTGTTATCCCTTGTGATAGTCCAAACCACATCAATGGTTGTTGCCTTGCTAATAGCAAGATCCATCAAGCTACTTCACCACGTAGCCTACTATACTAAATCAAATGTGTAGCTCAAATGTGTAATGTCCAATAGTTTAACCATTTGGGTTGATAGTGGTCAGTCACTTACAAAGGAACATCAACATTAACCCACCACATTAACCCACCGAACTAACTATATTAATGGTAGAAAATGATGTAGGCTATAGCTTATAGCTTGCTAAGGAGGGGACTACACAGAAAGCTGCAGCATTACACACCTATTACAGCGCTATTACATCAAGCCCGTTTGCTCGATGCCACCTGGAAATCACCAAACCCAAGTTGCATCCAAAACAATGCACATCGAACGTGATATAATTGCGGTTTGCATTGACCAAAATTGACATTTTCCACTCGTGTCACGCGCAGAGTGCGCGTTCTGAACCCACAAAGCAACCTTTCTGGTTCCCTCCTAATTTCGGGAAAGAAAATACCCTGATTGCGCACTCTAATGTAGGCTACTTAAGAACACATACTATTCGGTTAGATGTAGCTGTTTAAAATGTTTATTGGTTGAGGAAACTATCCTGATGTTGCTTGAGACCATGTACCTCAAAACATCATGCACATGACATGGATCGTTCCCCAACGTTAAAACGCATGTTTCCCGACTCACCTTTTCTCCTCTTCCCGTCAACCATTGGATGGCATGAACACAATACTAAGCGTTTTTCCCCTTTTGTTTTCCAGGACCCGTCAGTGTAAAAATGCAGCAACACCGTTATGTATATTGCTTTAAACAGTTGTTTCCGTTCCGGTTAAAATCCCAATGATCCTGTTGCCTTCGTCAGATATGTAGAAGTTTGATACAAAGTTACGGGTTTGCTTCGCTGCACTATGCAGCTGCTGTAGAGATGAGATCATACCAACATCCTCCCTCACTGTACTGGAATCTCGCGAGAGGACTTCTTACTATAAAGCAAACGTTACTGTGGTAACAAATCAATTTCTGCTCACCTGGTTGAGTTTCTGCAGTAGCGCTCTTGAATTGGCTTTTCGAAAATAAAACATCCCCCATCTAGGATAGAGCATCTGCAATACTCAACTGCAATACTGTGAAAATCAGTCAATGTGATATTTTAATTGTTTTACCTTTATTTAACTAGGCAAGTCAGTTAAGAACCAATTCTTATTTTCAATGACGGCCTAGGAACAGTGGGTTATCTGCCTGTTCAGGGGCAGAGCGACAGATTTGAACCTTGTCAGCTCGGGGGTTTGAATTTGCAACCTTCCGGTTACTAGTCCAACGCTCTAACCACTAGGCTACCCTGCCGCTGATTAAATGCAATCAATAATTTCCGTGTCATATGAGCTTTCTGTTTGCCATAACGAGTTATAGGCTTGAGTTCTTGTACATTTTGGCTATGGGGGAATACGGGCTGTGTGTTGTTGCTGGACTGAGCTACGATATTGCATTAGTCAAGGCACTCATTCTACTTGCAAAAAACACAGGCTTTAGAGAAAATGCATAGCTACCTCTCAGAGAAGAGTAGCCTAACCTTTCACTGTTATCACAGATCTCGCCAGGGACTGCCATAACATAAATTATATTAGGGCATTACTCAGCAGCACTGTCTCTCAATCAGCAGTAGATGGGACTGCTGTGTGGCTCTGCCAAAACTTCCCATTTATTGGAACTAAAACAATGGGGATCAGAAGAAAGACTGGAGGTGTTCTAGTGTTCAGTGAGGACAGGATGGACAGGGTAGACAAGGGGACTGCAGAAATGCAGGGGGTGTGGTGTTGAGAAACTTGGCACCATTACGTATGCTAATGCCTGAAGACACAGAAACAGATCTATTATAGCAGGCCAGCCTCTGTTATCATGAGGGTGGTTCAGTGCAGGGGAATTACCTGGAAGTACCTTTCTAAACAAGATATACAACACCTGTACGACTAATATATTATTTCTACTCTGCAACACAAAAGGTCTTTAAAAATCGTTAAAATAACATGTCATGTGAAACTAGAAAATGTCAAATTATAACATGATTACTACACGTGCTGTATGGTGGAACAATTAGATACTTTTTGGGTAATAGAAGTAGAATACAATAACTTCATTCCAACTACAGTTATGTGTCAACTTTGACAATAATGTTACTTTTTCCTCAATGAGTCAGTGGCATCACCTGCTGGCCAGCATGGGAATAGAGCGAGGAAAGGGTTCACTAAGTCAGACACTTATTGTGAATAGAATATGAATGTACCATGATTAGGCATAATCATAAATGCATTGTGAATAATGATGAATGAGAAAGTTACACAGGCATGTCATATTATGAACTGCCCCCCCAAAAAAATCTAACCTCCCCTATTATTGGTAATGGTAAGAGGTTAGCATGTTTGGGGGGAATGAACTAGTAGGCTACTAAATCAAATGTGTAATGCTCAAAATGTTTTAATGTCAAAGTAATTTCAGAAACAAATTATATTCTTATTTGCAAAAAAAGTGATATTCAAAAAGACAACACATTTACCACTAGTTTCTATTGGGCACAAAATAATAGGAAACAACCAAAAACTGCAAATAAAGTTAGCATAGTCAAACATGACACCTTTAAAAATGTGGGAAGTAGATAAAGTGCATTCATTTCTAAATGTTAAAACAGATATGTATGAAAATACCCTCAAATAAAAAAGGTCATATTCTGTGCCGTCGCCTCACAAAACATTCTCACATCCAGAACGCTGGAGTATAGCGCCAAACTAAACATTATCTTCACTTTCCAAATAAATACATAGGGGAGACAAACTATTGAAACATGACCAACAACACTTGAGCATTTACAAGGCTTCAGATAATATTCCCATAGGTTTTTAGAATATTACCCTCGTTCAATAAACCTCAAAAGGATGGACGACACCATAACAGGTCCTCTCTACCATCATAGATGTGAAGTTATTTGTGTAGCAGAAAGAGTAGTGCACAAGAAAAACATTTGAATGCCATTTTAAAGTCTTGGTTAGACTCAGGCTTTGGATTTCAGGCTCCAAGTTGATAGTTTCACATTTTTTGCTGTACCGTTTAAAGGGCTCTCCCTTCTGGCACAACCAGGAATTTCTCAAAATGTCTGTCCTGCTGATGGTACTCCAGGTGAGGAATTTAGGATCCTGGGTGAGGGAGTGTGGATCATCATCATCAGGGTAGGGAAGTTTGTCGTTCAAATAGACGAAGACAGGGTGGGTGTTGGTTCCATTCACGTCACGCTTCTCAAAGACCGTGAAGCCAGGCTGGTAGCCATCTCCTGGTCGCACATACCTCAATGAGTTAAAATGGGGAGATCCTGAATAGTTCTCCTGTAAAACACTAACATTCTCATCCAACATTCATGATTTATTAAATTAACTCATACTGGTAACAGATTATTTTACTAGATTAGCTTGTTTTTAATGGATTTCACTGAACCACATAACCAGGCCAAGATGTTGCATACTGAATTGGTAGCCAAACCAATTGCAGGGGAAACCCAGGACCACAAAATGATCCAAGATGGCGTAGCAGTCAGACGTATTTGTCCTTCGTCTTGTCGTGTCCCATGTATATATATTTTTATATACACTGCTAAAAAAAAATAAAGGGAACACTAAAATAACACATCCTAGATCTGAATGAATTAAATATTGTTATTAAATACTTTTTTCTTTACATAGTTGAATGTGCTGACGACAAAATCACACAAAAAATATCAAGGGAAATCAAATTTATCAACCCATGGAGGTCTGGATTTGGAGTCACACTCAAAATTAAAGTGGAAAACCACACTACAGGCTGATCCAACTTTGATGTAATGTCCTTAAAACAAGTCAAAATGAGGCTCAGTAGTGTGTGTGGCCTCCACGTGCCTGTAGGACCTCCCTACAACGCCTGGGCATGCTCCTGATGAGGTGGCGGATGGTCTCCTGAGGGATCTCCTCCCAGACCTGGACTATAGCATCCGCCAACTCCTGGACAGTCTGTGGTGCAACGTGGCGTTGGTGGATGGAGCAAGACATGATGTCCCAGATGTTCTCAATTGGATTCAGGTCTGGGGAACGGGCAGGCCAGTCCATAGCATCAATGCCTTCCTCTTGCAGAAACTGCTGACACACTCCAGCCACATGAGGTCTAGCATTGTCTGGCATTAGGAGGAACCCAGGGCCAACCGCACCAGCATATGGTCTCACAAGGGGTCTGAGGATCTCATCTCGGTACCTAATGGCAGTCAGGCTACCTCTGGCGAGCACATGGAGGGCTGTGCGCCCCCCCAAAGAAATGCCACCCCACACCATGACTGACCCACCGCCAAACCGGTCATGCTGGAGAATGTTGCAGGCAGCAGAACGTTCTCCACAGCATCTCCAGACTCTGTCACATGCTCAGTGTGAACCTGCTTTCATCTGTGAAGAGCATAGGGTGCCAGTGGCGAATTTGACAACCTTGGTGTTCTCTGGCAATTGCCAAACGGCGTGCACGGTGTTGGGCTGTAAGCACAACCCCCACCTGTGGACATCGGGCCCTCATACCACCCTCATGGAGTCTGTTTCTGACCATTTGAGCAGACACATGCACATTTGTGGCCTGCTGGAGGTCATTTTGCAGGGCTCTGGCAGTTCTCCTCCTTGCACAAAGGCGGAGGTAGCGGTCCTGCTGCTGGGTTGTTGCCCTCCTACGGCCTCCTCCACATCTCCTGATGTACTGGCCTGTCTCCTGGTAGCGCCTCCATGCTCTGGACACTACGCTGACAGACACAGCAAACCTTCTTGCCACAGCTCGCATTGATTTCCCATCCTGGATGAGCTGCACTATCTGAGCCACTTGTGTGGGTTGTAGACTCCGTCTCATGCTACCACTAGAGTGAAAGCACCGCCAGCATTCAAAAGTGACCAAAACATCAGCCAGGAAGCATAGGAACTGAGAAGTGGTCTGTGGTCACCACCTGCAGAACCACTCCTTTATTGGGGGTGTCTTGCTAATTGCCTAAAATTTCCACCTGTTGTCTATTCCATTTGCACAACAGCATGTGAAATTTATTGTCAGTGTTACTTCCTAAGTGGACAGTTTGATTTCACAGAAGTGTGATTGACTTGGAGTTACATTGTGTTGTTTAAGTGTTCCCTTAATTTTTTTGAGCAGTGTATTTTTCACATATCTTATATTTTTCTAAACCCTTACTTCAAACTACTCTCCTGCAACCCGCCTCACCCAATGTGGTGTCGACCCGCTTTTTCACTAACGTATGTCTGCCTCGATTACTGGAATCTCTCCAACAAACTAGCCAGCTAATGATCATCAGCTATCCTCTAGCTCGGAAAGCTCTCACCAGTTTGTACAACGCGATTCAACCAGAGCATACCGGACCTATTTCTCTCTCCATATCCCCGGATTCCTATCGCAAGCTCTGAACCTTCTCACTTTCCGACCTTCGCAGCTAACGTCCCCTGAATGCTAGCTGTCTAGAGCACAACAGACTGTTGGCTTACGAGGCCCATCGAATACATTCCGAAGCCAATAGCTAGCAGTCAGCTAGCCTTTGCTAGCGGTCATCAGCTACCTTTATCCCGGACAACTCTCGCCAGTCTGTTCAGCGAGACTCAAACCAGAGCTAGTCGGACTTACTCTTCTCGATATCTCCGGATACCTACCGCAAGCTCTGAACCTATTTATTTATTTAAATGTGTATTGTTTTTTATTTGATTTTTTTCCACCTGGAATTATAGCAGCTAACGACCCCTGAACGCACAGCCGCTAATCTGCGGCCTGCTAGCTATCTAAAGCACATTGGACTACTGGCTTAAGAGGCCCTTCGGACATATTTCTTTGGCCACTATACATATTTTGCCAATTGGCCTGGTTTACCACACTGAGCCCTGCTGATCCGTCCGCTGATGTAACTGCACGAGGGGGCCACAACAGACTTCCCTCCATCGCGTCATCCCTCTAAGGCCTTTCTGTTAGCCTGCTAGCCCCGTGCCGTTAGCTGCCTGAAGCCACGCAGTAGACTTATGATCACCCGGCTACGCATGCCTTTCCCTAATGTCACCATGCCATGTCGATTGCTGTTCTGGTTTGTAACTATTGTTTTATTTCACCGTAGAGCCTCTAGAACTGCTCAACACGCTTCAACTAACAATTTAGTTCCATCCCCCACACACGCAGAGACATCACCTGGTTTAAATGCTATTTCTAGAGACAATCTTTCATTATCACTATATGCACAGGTTTACCCCCACTGTATTCACATCCTACTATACCTTTGCCTGTACATTATGCCTTGAATATATTCTACGGTGCCCAGAAATCTGCTCCTTTTACTCTGTTCTGAACAAACTAGGCATCCAGTTCTGTTAGCCTTTAGCCGTACCCTTATCCTACTCCTCCTCTGGTGATGTAGAGGTCAATCGAGGCCCCGCAGTGTCTACTACCACTCCCATCCCCCAGACTCTCATTTGTTGACTTCTGCAACCGTAAAAGCCTTGGTTTCATGCATGTTAACATTAGAAGCCTCCTCCGTAAGTTTGTTTTATTCACTGCCCTAGCACACTCCACCAATCCGGATGTCCTAGCCGTGTCTGAATCCTGGCTTAGGAAGACCACCAAAAACCTTAATTTCCATTCTTAACATTTTCCGACAAGATAGAACTGCCAAAGGGGACGGTGTTGCAATTTACTGCAAAGATAGAACTCTGCAGGTTGTCTTACTATCCAGGTCTGTACCCAAACAATTTGAGCTTCTACTTCTAAAAATTCACCATTGCTGAGACTTCTAAAAGTCTCTCACCATTGCTGCTTGCTATAGACCACCCTCTGCCCCCAGCTGTGCCCTCGACACCATATGTGATATGATTGCCCCCCATCCATCTTCTGAGCTCGTGCTGCTAGGTGACCTAAACTGGGACATGCTTAACACCCCGGCCATCCTACAATCTAAGCTTGATGCCCTCAATCTCACACAACTTATCAATGAACCTACCAGATATAACCCCAAATCCGTAAACACGGGCACCCTCATAGATATCATCCTAACTAACTCACCCTCCAAATGCACCTCTGCTGTTTTCAACCAAGATCTCAGCGATCACTGCCTCATTGCCTGCATCCGTAATGGGTCTGCGAGCAAACGACCACCCCTCATCACTGTCAAACGCTCCCTAAAACACTTCTGCGAGCAGGCCTTTCTAATCGACCTGGCCGGGGTATGCTGGAACGTCATTGGCCTCATCCCGACAGTAGAGGATGCCTGGTTATTCTTTAAAAGTGCCTTCCTCACAATCTTAAATAAAAATGCCCCATTCAAAACAAATTGAACCAGGAACAGATATAGCCCTTGGTTCTCTCCAGACCTGACTGCCCTTGACCAGCACAAAAACATCCTGTGGCGTTCTGTATTAGCATCAAATAGCCCCCGTGATATGCAACTTTTCAAGTTAGGAACCAATATACACAGGCAGTTAGGAAAGCTAAGGCTAGCTTTTCTGGGACACTGTAAAGTCCATGGACAATAAGAGCACCTCATCCCAGCTACCCACTGCTCTGAAGCTAGGAAACACTGTTACAACCGACAAATCCACTAGAACTGAGAATTTCAATAAGCATTTCTCTACAGCTGGCCATGCTTTCCACCTGGCTACCCCTACCCCGGTCAACTACCCGGCATCCTCCACAGCAACCCGCCCAAGCGACCACAATTTCTCCTTCACCCATATCCAGATAGCTGATGTTCTGAAAGAGCTGCAAAATCTGGACCCCTACAAATCAGCTGGGCTAGACAATCTGGACCCTCTCTTTCTTAAATTATCTGCCGAAATTGTTGCACCCCTATTACTAGCCTGTTCATCCTCTCGTATTGTCTGAGATTCCCAAAGATTGGAAAGCTGCCGCAATCCCCCTCTTCAAAGGGGGAGACACTCTAGACCCAAACTGCTACAGACTTATGTCTATCCTACCCTGCATCTTCTAAGGTCTTCGAAAGTCAAGTTAACAAACAGATTACTGACCATTTTGAATCACATCGTACCTTCTCCACTATGCAATCTGGTTTCAGAGGTGGTCATGGGTGCACCTTAGCCACGCTCAAGGTCCTTAACGATATCATAACTGCCATCGATAAGAGATATTACTGTGCAGCTGTATTCATCGACCTGGCCAAGGCTTTCGACTCTGTCAATCACCACATTCTTATTGGCAGACTCAACAGCCTTGGTTTCTCAAATGATTGCCTCGCCTGGTTCACCAACTACTTCTCTGATAGAGCTCAGTGTGTCAAATCGGAGGGCCTGTTGTCTGTACCTCTGTACGTCTCTATGGGGCTGCCACAGGGTTCAATTCTCGGGCCGACTCTTTCTGTATACATCAATGATGTCGCTCTTGGTGCTGGTGATTCTCTGATCCACCTTTACGCAGACACCATTCTGTATACTTCTGGCCCTTCTTTGGACACTGTAACCTCCAGACGAGCTTCAATGCCATACAACTCTCCTTCCGTGGCCTCCAACTGCTCTTAAACGCAAATTAAACTAAATGCATGCTATTCAACCGATCATTGCTCACACCTGCCCGCCCATCCAGCATCACTACTCTGGACGGCTCTGACTTAGAATATGTGGATAACTACAAATACCTAGGTGTCTGGCTAGACTGTAAACTCTCCTTCCAGACTCACATTAAGCATCTCCAATCAAAAATTAAATTGGCTTCCTCTTTCGCAACAAAGCTTCCTTCACTCATGCTGCCAAACAGACCCTCGTAAAACTGACCATCCTACTGATCCTCGACTTCGGCAATGTCATCTATAAAATAGCCTTCAGACACTCAACTCAGCAAACTGGATGTAGTCTATCACAGTGCCATCCGTTTTGTCACCAAAGCCCCATATACTACCCTTCACTGCAACCTGTACGCTCTCGTTGGCTGGCCCTCGCTTCATACTCGTCGCCAAACCCACTGGCTAAAGGTTATCTACAAGTCTCTGCTAGGTAAAGCCCTGCCCTATCTCCGCCAGCTGGTCACCATAGCAGCACCCACTCGTAGCACACGGTCCAGCAGGTATATCTCACTGGTCACCCCAAAGCCAATTCCTCCTTTGTTCGCCTTTCCTTCCAGTTCTCTGCTGCCAATGACTGGAACGAACTGCAAAAAAATCACTGAAACTGGATATTCCAATCTCCCTCACTAGCTTTAAGAACCAGCTGTCAGAGCAGCTCACAGATCACTGCACCTGCTCATAGCCTATCTACCTACCAAACTCCCATACTGTATTTATTTATTTATTTTGCACCACAGTATCTCTACTTGCACATCCATCTTTTGCACATCTACCATTCCAGTGTTTAATTGCCATATTGTAATAACTTCGCCACCATGGCCTATTTATTGCCTTAACTCCCTTATTTGAACTCACTGTATATAGACTTTTTTTTCCTACTGTATTATTGACTATGTTTTGTTCATTCCATGTGTAACTCTGTTGTTGTGTGTGTCGAACTGCTATGCTTTATCTTGGCCAGGTCGCAGTTGCAAATGAGAACTTGTTCTCAACTAGCCTACCTGGTTAAATAAAGGTGAAATAAAAAAAATTGAAATCACTGGTGAGGGTACTTGCTCTGGAGCAGGTTGAGCTGGCTATAGTCCTGTGTGGTTGTCCCTCAGAGGGATGCCACATTCTCAATGAGGACCAACCGCCCTTCGGAGCACATTAGAGTCTACTGAATCCCCCTCCAGCATTGTGGACTTCAGATCATAGGTCTTCGCAATGAACGTCATGGTCCTGTACTATGGTCACGCTGGCAGAAGTGAGGACCAGTGTGTCTGTGTTAATCCCACTACAGCTCATCTGACTTCAAAAAAAATATACGCTACCATTTCACCTTACCTGGGTGTCAAATAACTCTGCAGAAAACGTATACCCACCTGACATACAATTCTCTAACACACAGACATGCTCATATTTCAGCTTGTAAACTTGCACAGATCGATATGAAGAGGGTTCTCTCAAACCTGTGGTTATACCTTGCATGGTTTGTTAAAACAGCATAATATCATAACAGGATTAATTGCACACTAAATAGTGTTTCATACAAATGTAATTTAGGCATTAAACATGCCATTTTATATCTTCACCTCTTCAAGTTTTTGTATTAAGGACAAATACACCTAGTGGTTTTAATCAGACTCGGCTGTGAATCTGATCTTGTAAAAATGTATTCCACAGTATCAAAACAATTACCAGAGATCTAATGTAAAATAAAATGCACTGTGGTTGTAGCTATTTACAGTTGTTTGTCATGACAAACAACTTTTTTTCCTGGGAGAATAATCAGGAAGGGAACCATGAATTATGATATGGGCACAATCTTCAGCTTTATGCTAATTCTAGGGCCTCTCAGTTTCTAACCAGCCATTTATCAAGTCATTACCTGCCTTTCCCAGTATATGATTTTTTTTTTTAAATGACTGTCCAACTTGATCTTCTAGTTCTATTTAAAAACTCAAAGGACCGAGGCTTCACTCAACTCCTCTTTAGTAAATCTCAAAAACAAGCCACAAGATCTCCAATAAATTAATGTGGACTTTTAATTAGTATTTGTTATTTTTCACACAAAAAAAAGGCTCTTATTGCTAGCACAGCGATTAAAAAAACTTCACCAAAACAGTCAGCAATCAGTGACACCCTAAATGCCCTTTATAATAGTATATGTGTATGCACCATTGTGGCATTTGCTACAGGTTTTCAACCTGGAAAAACACTTAGTATTAGCAGTGAAATTCACACAACATACTCAAAGATCGAGTTGAACATTATCAGTTTTAGATTGAGTTTTTGCGTTAATGCTTGTCTGAGTAAAGGGTTAGTCTTCCATAGGTAAATTATCCCTTCCAGATAGCTTGGATTCTATTCTATTTCTGTGTATTAATAATTTAGCCTTGCCCTCTGCCCACCCTCCCTGTCCTCATAAAAGGACCACTCAAGAGCCTCAGATTGTCTTTCACTATAGTCCAACAATTCATATTTTTTGCAAATTATTTTAAGTATAGTTTTTGTTATTTCAGGTAGACAGCAAAGTCGTTTGTGATATGAAAAATAACATTTTGGCAACACAAATTATACAGGAGAAGGCTTAAGTATACCCAGTAACTGAGTTGCAGCTTTCAGAGTATTGCAGACAACATTCCCTCAGCTGACAAATGTTCTTATTACATGTGGACTACTTAACTCAGCGCGCCATCAGTTTAGGTGTTGCAGAATAGGATAATAAACATGAAAAAGCCAAGTAACTATGAAATTATGAATGAAGATTAAAACAGTGAGTAGGCCAAAAAGTGATAATGCATTCATCTGAGCAAGGGCAATATTCAGTAAGCATAGAACATACCCTCACATTTCATAAGTTACTCATTCCAATGTCCATTATGTCCCAGGGAAAGGGGCATTCTTCTAGCCAAACAACCCCAAGTTGAGAGCTTTTCCCTTCTGCTAACATGTGCAGGGCTTCGGGGAGTTTGCGTCACTGTCCTGTTTGTCCTGCTCTCCCCACAGAGAAGTCATGTCTAGGTATAAATTAGTGGAACCCTGGAACGCATTCATCTCTTTCTTGTGAGCCTGCAGAACCAGCTGTGTCAACCGGATGAATGACTAGAAGATGTAAAGAAAATATATCACCACAATTGCCTCATGTTCCCCAACATAACGTAAATATACTAAACAAAAATATAAAAACGTAAACACGTAGTGTTGGTCCCATTTTTCATGAGCGGAAGTAAAATTTCTAAACATTTCCATATGCACAAAAAGCTTATTTCTCTCAAATATTGTGCACAAATGTGTTTACATCCCTGTCAGTGAGCATTTCTCCTTTACCAAGATAATTCATCCACACGACAGCCCAGGACCTCCACATTTGGCTTATTCACCTGCGGGATCATCTGAGACTAGCCACCCAGACAGCTAATGAAACTGAAGAGTATTTCAGTCTGTAATAAAGCCCTTTTGTGGGGAAAACTCATTCGGATTTGCTGGGCCTGGCTCCCAAGTGGTTGGGCCTATGCCCTCCCAGGACCACCCATGACTGTGCCCCTGCCCAGTCATGTGAAATCCATAGACTAGGGCCTAATGAATGTATTTCAATTGACTGATTTCCTTCTATGAACTGTAACGCAGTAAAATCGTAGAAATTGTTGCATGTTTCATTTATATTTTTGTTCAATATCCAAGGTATTGACTCATTAAGGCCTGTCTCACCTCATTTATGTTGCAGTTGGTGCAGGCACTTGTCTCAAAGAATTCCATTCCATAGGTTTTTGCTAGCTGTAACAAGAGCTCATTAAGGACGGAAAATGTTCAACTGTGTATGGAAGAAAATAGTTATGGCGAAGTCAAACAGTGAGATAAAGGCCAACCTTGCTTCCTTGTTCTTTAGGAACTTTCCTCATCTGCTCCTCATCAGCCTTGTTCCCCACCAGGACCCTCTGCACCTTGTCAGGGGCGAACTGAAACAGTGTGACAGGGTTGAGAAATAGACGACCGGGCACCAGTTCAATGTGAGACGATGTAAATACTAGGTCAGTCAAAACACAGAACCCGAGAAAAGGAGAAGGGGGCACAAAAATAATGACATGGAGAGGGCTGTGTTTTATCAGTAGGTGTTAGCCTTACCTCATCCACGTCACTAGCCCACTTCAAAATGTGCTGAAAGGAGCTGGAACTTGTGATGTCGTACACCAGGATAATTCCCTAGTGAAAGATCAAGAGGGGAGGGACTATCATGACAGATTGTGAGCACATGACTAGGCACTTCATATGTGTAAACTGGTACAGGTTATTCATTCCTGAACAGGGATTATTGGTGTATAGAGAACCCACCTGTGCCCGTCTGTAGTACTGTTTGGTGATGGTCTGGTATCGTTCCTGGCCAGCAGTATCCCTGCACACAGACAGAGGTAATTCCCAGTTTTACATGTGACCACATTTCAGAATATTTATAATCTTACTCAAATCAACAGGTAAAGCTAATTTCTAACACTGTTTGACAGAAGGTAAAATGTACATGTGTGATAAGTGTGTCAATCACTACTGTATTGTGGTAAGTCATTGTCTGTAAGATCTTTTCACTCACCATATCTGCACTCGTACTTTAATGCCATCTACTTCTAATGTTCTCATTTTGAAATCCACTCCTAAAAAAGTAAGCAAAATTAAGCTTAGCAAACATGTATTACTCTTGGCTGCATTTTCTATCCATCTTCTCCATCTCCCTATGATTGAATTCTGTATCTCCCTCCGGTTTGCCATACTGAGCTTGTGCCTTCATGCATCTTTATTCTTAATTTTTTCATTGCCGGACTGGAGTTTTACCGAAGCCTCAAAGAGTGTAGCCTAATCACAAAATATCCTACTCGTGTGTCAAAGCAGCCTGTACTAGTCAATAAGTATCCCTAGTAGGTTAACATTCGTACCCCTGGGCTAATGGTAACAGTGACACAAACTTGAAGTGGATACTGATGAGGACTGGGTTACTAAGATACCCACTTAACCCAGTTGAAGGTCCTTTCAAGCAGTCTTTAGAGGTCATCTTGCTAAAGGGAATTCAATTGTTATTTACTACAGTGCATTCCTGCAGGGCCAAGGAAGACGTGACTTGGGTTGTCTATCGACTTCCGCATGAAAATATAAATTTAAATGTCAGTGGTGTGTGTGTGTGTGAGTGATAGCTTCACAGTTGAAGCGTAAAAACCCATCAAAGAGTCAGGTGCAAAAGGTCAGCTGCTTGCAACATTACCTTCACAACAACAACCACACCTGCCAAACACAGTAAACAACAAAGAGTTGAAGCAAACACTTTCACACCAGGATATGCTTCAGGTAACAGATTGGCATCATACAGTACCTTCAGAAAGTATTCATACCCCTCGACTTTTTCCACATTGTAGTGTTACAGCCTGAATTCAAAATGGATTAAATAAAATAATCTCACCAATCTACACACAATACCCCATAATGGCAGTGAAAACACATTTAAAAATGTTTTCAAATGTATTGAAAATGAAATAAAATTGAATTTATACTGAAAAAAAAAATAAAACAATTTAAGATTCACTGAATTACAGTACATAAGGAAATCAGTCAACATAAATAATTTTACTAGGCCCCAATATATGGCTTAAAACATGACTGGGCAGGAGCACAGCCATGGGTGGACTTAGGCCCACCCACTTGGGAGCCAGGCTCACCCACTGGAGAAACCCAGCCCGGGCAATCAGTGATTTTTTTCCCCCACAAAACGGCTTTATTACAGGCAGAAATACTTTGGTTTCAAAAACTGTCCGAGTGGCTGTTTTTAGATGATCCCGCAAGTGAAGAAACCAGATGTGGAGGTCCTGGGCTGATGTGGTTACACGTGGTCTGCGTTTGTTAGGCCGGTTGGACATACTGCCAAAATCTCTAAAATTAAGTTGGAAGCGGCTTATGGTAGAGAAATTAACATTAAATTATCTGGCAACAGCTCTGGTGGACATTTCTGCAGTCAGCATGCCAAATGCACACTCCCTCACAACTTGAGGCATCTATGGCATTGTCTTGTGCCAAATGGCACATTTTAGAGTGGCCTTTTGTCCCCAGCATAAGGTGCACCTATGTGATAGTCATACTGTTTCATCAGTTTCTTGATATGTCACACCTGTCAGGTGGATGAATTATCTTAGCTTGAAGAAATGCTTACTAATTAGGGATGTAAACTAATTTATGCACAACATTGGAGAGAAATGTTGGCATATGGAACATTTTGGGGCTCTTTTATTTCAGCTCATGAAACATGGGACCAACACTTTACAAAAATAAACGCAACATGTAGAGTGTACAACGTTGTTGATCCATCCTCAGTTCTCTCCTATCACAACCATTAAACTAACTGTTTTAAAGTCACCATTGATCTCATGGTGAAATCCCTGAGCAGTTTCCTTCCTCTCCGGCAACGGAATTAGGAAGGACGCCTGTAACTTTGTAGTGACTGTATTGTTACAACATCCAAAGTGTAATCAATAACTTCACCATGCTCAAAGGGATATTCAATGTCAGCTAAATTCCTGTAGACGGAAATGGCCCGATGTAGGTGGGCCGATTCTGGGCAGTCATTCATTTTGATTTTGGGTCGAATCAATCAGTTCCATCCCCCCGGAAGAGTGCTGCTTCCTCATTGCTAGCTGGGAATAGTCTCTACAAGGCAGAATGTTGAATAAAATGATAGTCTTCCTTTACCAGTTGTAAATTAGTGATGGGAATTCAGAATATTTTCATTGAGCTGGTTCTGTTCAAAAATGTTTTAAAAAGTAAATATATAAAACCAAAGAATCTTGTCAAATATCCAATGTAAAGCCCAAAACGTAGTCCACCATTGTCAGATCATAAAATGCTATTTCAAATACATTTTTACCTGAATAAATTTGATCACCTGCAACAAGTTTTTTATTTTTTATGTAAAACTGGGCATGGACCAGAATGACGCATTCTCCCTACTATTTATTGTTTATGCTTTGAGGATTCACCCTCTTTAGAGAATTATTTTGTAACTTATTTGAAGGTAAGTCATCGTTGTTTTGAGCAAAAAAATATTTTAAAAAAAATAGAGGAAACCGTATGAAAATGTCATTTCACGATTATAGTGACCAAAATTACCACGATAATACTGATAACCGTGCTATTGTTCAAATGTGCTGGAAATTTTCAAAAAAGTACTGATACGCTGAAATAATTTTAGCAAGTTTTATTGAAAATCAGCAAACAAATAAAATGAGCAGCACAGTGCACTTTGTGCATTAACATTTAAATAATAACATTAAAAGATGGCACCATGTGGCCATTAGGTAAAAGTTTCCCTGGTTAATGAACACAACCTTAAGTAAGCAAATCAAAATGTGCATAGAAATCAACACAAGTAAAGCAATATGGTTGTATTGTTCTTACATGCACATGTAAACAAATCCAATGTGCAGGTGATGACATTAAAATAACAAAATATGTAAACAAATAAAATGAACAGCACTGATTGTATGCATGTTCTCTCCTTCATAAATAAATAAGGTGCTGCTGGCCTAACACCCTGTATGTATGCATCTTTGTTCAATTGAGATTGAAATGTAAAAATGTCAGCATTTTTACTTTGTCAGGTTTAAGTAGTGATCTGCGAAGGGAGACAAAGCGCCCGCTGGCACCGAACACACTGATGGCATGCTGGGACACACAAAAGCTTCCTGGAAACCCTGGCAAGGTGAGGCGGATCTGATGCATGGCCCCTCGTTGTTACATTGTAATTACTATTGTTCACTCACACAGTCGTGGCCAAACATTTTGAGAATGACACAAATATAAACTTTCAAAGTCTACTGCCTCAGTTTGTATGGATGGCAATTTGCATAAACTCCAGAATGTTATGAAGGGTGATCAGATGAATTGCAATTAATTGCAGAGTCCCTCTTTGCCATGGAAATGAACTGAATCCATAAAAAACATTTCCACTGCATTTCAGCCCTGCCACAAAAGGACCACCTGACATCATGTCAGTGATTCTCTCGTTAACACAGGTGTGAGTGTTGACGAGGACACGGCTGGAGATCACGGTCATGCTGATTGAGTTCGAGTAACAGACTGGAAGCTTCAAAAGGAGGGTGGTGATTGGAATCATTATTCTTCCTCTGTCAACCATGGTTACTTGCAAGGAAACACGTGCCGTCATCATTGCTTTGCACAAAAAGGTCTTCCCAGGCAAGGATATTGCTGCCAGTAAGATTGCACCTAAATCAACCATTTATCGGCTCATCAAGAACTTCAAGGAGAGCGGTTCAATTGTTGTGAAGAAGGCTTCAGGGAACCCAAGAAAGGCCAGCAAGCGCCAGGACCGTCTCCTAAAGTTGATTCAGCTGTGGGATCGGGGCACCATCAGTACAGAGCTTGCTCAGGAATGGCAGCAGGCAGGTGTGAGTGCATCTGCATGCACAAGTGAGGCAAAGACTTTTGGAGGATGGCCTGGTGTCAAGAAGGGCAGCAAAGAAGCCACTTCTCTCAAGGAAAAACATCAGGGACAGACTGATATGATATTCTGCAAACGGTACAGGGATTGGACTGCTGAGGACTGGGGTAAAGTCATTTTCTCTGATGAATCCCCTTTCTGATTGTTTGGGGCATCCGGAAAAAAAGCTTGTCCAGAGAAGACAAGGTGAGCACTACCATCAGTACTGTGTCATGCCAACAGTAAAGCATCATGTGTGGGGACCATTCATGTGTGGGGTTCCTTCTCAGCCAAGGGAGTGGGCTCACTCACAATTTTGCCTAAGAACACAGCCATGAATAAAGAATGGTACCAACACATCTTCCGAGAGCAACTTCTCCCAACCACCCAGGAACAGTTTGGTGACGAACAATGCCTTTTCCAGCAAGACGGAGCACCTTGCCATAAGGCAAAAGTGATAACTAAGTGGCTCGGGGAACAAAACATCAATATTTTGGGTCCATGGCCAGGAAACTCCCCAGACCTTAATCCGATTGAGAACTTGGTCAATCCTCAAGAGGCGGGTGGACAAACAAAAACCCACTAATTCGGACAAACTCCAGCATTGATTATGCAAGAATGGGCTGCCATCAGAATGGGCACCCATGACATGTGGCCCAGAAGTTAACTGACGGCATGCCAGGGCAGATTGCAGATGTCTTGAAAAAGAAGGGTCAACACTGTAAATATTGTTTCTTTGCATCAACTTCCTGTAATTGTCAATAAAAGCCTTTGACACTTGTGGAATGCTTGTAATTATACTTCACTATTCCATAGTAACATCTGACATATATCTAAAGACACTGAAGCAGCAAACTGGAAATTAATATTTGTGTCATTCTCAAAACTTTCGGCCACGACTGTACATAGTCTATCGTCTGTGTTGCATTTGAGTATATGCAATGACCATGCAATTGACAAATACAAATGCATCTTTAGACAGTGATAGTAAATGCAATGAGCCCAACAATTGACATAAATACAGGGGTCTTACCGTGTTTCTCCTGTTGGAACACTTTTACAACCAATTCGACAACTGACGGATTTTAAATGAACAAAATATGTTGGTTGGGTGACTAAACTACATGACGTGTGCAATGGGCAAATATAGTCTGCAGACACAATGCATACAACAGCAGAACAACTGTAGTGTTTTTAAAAGAGTAGGTAGCACTGAAAGCTTCAGTTTACATGATTGACAAGCTATTATTAGTAAGTTAGACAAAACCCATGACATTTCCCCAACATGCCGAAGTCCCCACATCATGCATTGAGCTAAAAGTTAACTTACCTTGCATTCAGTTTAAAGTAGCGGGTGGTGGTCACGAAGATGACTCAAGAGACTTGAAGTGTTGCCCCCTTTCGCAGCGATTTTTTCTTGTTGTTTCAGATTCTGCAGAAAGTGTGACCATCTTCGATTAGGTTTCCCTCAGCACTCTTGTAAAACCCAAAGTACGACCACACTTCAGATTTGGTCCTCTTAGAAGGCAGAGAAATCTCCCGAGCATTGCCTTCCGCAATGTTTCTACACAACAAAACCCACAAACCCTACGCCTGCTTCAGACTGTTGCGAACTTTGGTTGAGTTTTTCAAAACACGGTAATCAAACACGGTTTTAATGATAATTAAAACGGTAACACTACTACGGTAATACTAAAACCGTGAACCGGTAACCGTTTCACCCCTATTAACGACCGTCACTAAACAAATCCGTTCAAAAAGTTGTTTATTGCGAATGGCCGATCACTATTGTACATGCTACTGGTCCTTTTGGTGGATATAGGGTACCCACAGGAAAGTGTTGTTTAGCCGAGTTTTTTCGGCGGCGCTAGCCTCTGTCGCTCATATTTTCAATCTGTTGAAGCATTGCATATGATGCGCAACACACTAATCGATTATAGCGTACTGAAGCACTTTTCTCCTCGCAATTAGCTGGACGTGTTTGCTATTCAGTAAAGGCTTGGCTATATATTGCGAAAGTGTTTTGTCATGTGCGAATTGCATCAGTATTGAAAATTAAAAACAGAAATATAGACAAGAATACCTTAGTTCGGGTTGATAACACTGACATTTTGTATCAGATTACCTCCGACACAGGGACAAAAATCGGCGGACAACAGGTGTAAACTAAATTGAAATGAAGTTCGTTCAACATTCTGTCTTGTAATGAGACTGCTGAGACTACATGTCAGAGACCAGGGTGTAAGTATTCCACTCTCAGATTCTGAAAAAATTGTGACCAAGGCCCTACTCATTTTAAGCACTTCCACTGTCCACAGAGCGCTCACTGGGGTGTCTAAAACTGTCCATGGCCAGGGCCCAGGGGCGAATTACATGTTGAACATGGAAACTGAGAAAAATCACCAGGTTCAAAGTTGTAGTAGGTTCTCACTCGGTGAAACATTTCCTCTGTTTAAGTTTGTAGCAATAACAAAGACAACCTTTGACACAGTTAGGACTACGGCGTAGTAGCGTTTCAGAAACATATCCCTCAAAGATTTTGGTGAAGCACCGCATGATAAATCTACAAGAAAGTCCATTCTATCTTTTCGTATAGAATTACTTGATTTTAATCACTTATTGTGGGAGCCGCATATTTTGCGGCAAACTTGCATTAATCAATTGTCAAACTAACTAATAGATTGCAATCAACAACAGCTTACCAATAGTAGAGATATGCGATGAATTAAATTCGTTATCCGTGAACCTGCACAACAAACACGTTTTCCCAACCCCGGAATCTCCTAAAACCAACAGCCTGAGCAAAACGTCGTACTGCTTTGCCATGGTGGACAAAAACTATGAAATCAAAAATGCCTGTTGCATATTCCAAGGATAAAGCATAGTTACTGATGAGGAAATTAGTTGCATTCCTTGTCGGTATTCATGGGGTGTATTCATTACGCCTTTTCTGTTGCAAAACGTTTCGTCTGTTGCTAAATGTTTTGCAACAGAAACCGTTTACTCCGAACCGAAAAGCTTGGTGACGAAAACGAGTTTCTATTGGACAAATTCAGGTAGGTCCCACGCTGTTTCGTACCATTTCGGTTCTTAAACGATAAATGGTTTCCGTTGCAAGACATAATGAATACACCTGTTTCCCTGAGTTTTCCCCTTATTCCCCCTTAGTGAGAACCATAGAGAAGTATAGAAATCGCAACGTTGTAGGTCTACACGTGCCATTATCGCGTATGTGACAGCATGGGCAGCGTCATTGAGGGTATCTTTATTTTAAAGTAGTATATTTTCTTCTTAGTTTGATGCACCTGCGATGCTGGAATGTTGAACCACATATTGTAATTAATTTGTGGCGACAAGATGGCGGTCATATCTTCAAGCCATTTACAAACTACACAAACCAATTTTAAGAAGACAATGCTCTCTGATCATTAGCTGATGGCTCCCAACCAGTTTACTTTTCCTACTGTCAATGTCCATGCAAAAATTGGTTATTTCCTAGTCATGATCTTTATGGCGAAAACTCACATACATGTGGGTGGCTCTATCATTTGCGACCCGATCTGACAGGGACAGATCGAAAATAAAGTGGTTACAAAGTAGCCCATCTCTTTCACAAATGAAGCATAAATTATATATTTGTTTCATCTCTGTAAAAACACTGGGGTCCCACAAGGGTGCGCTCTCAGCCCTCTCCTGTACTCCCTGTTCACCGATGACTGCATGGCCATGCACGCCTCCAAATCAATCAAGTTTGCAGACGACACAGTGGTAGGCTTGATTACCAACAACGATGAGACAGCCTATCGGGAGGAGGTGAGGGCCCTCGGAGTGTGGTGTCAAGAAAATAGCCTCACACTCAATGTCAACAAAACAAATTAGATGATCGTGGACTTCAGGGAACAGCAGAGGGAGCAGCCCCCTATCCACATCGACGGGACAGTAGTGGAGAAGGTGCAAAGTTAAGTTCCTTGGCGTACACATCACGGACAAACTGAAATGGTCCACCCACACAGACAGACAGAGTGGTGAAGAAGGCGCAGCAGCTCCTCTTCAATCTCAGGAGGCTGAAGAAATTTGTCTCGTCACCAAAAACACTCAAACTTTTACAGATGCACAATCGAGAGCATCCTGTCGGGCTGTATCACCGCCTGGTACGGCAACTGCTCCGCCCACAACCGTAAGGCTCTCCAGAGGGTAGGGAGGTCTGCATAACGCATCATCGGGGGCAAACTACCTGCCCTCCAGGACACCTACACCACCCAATGTCACAAGAAGGCCAAAAAGATCATCAAGGACAACAACCACCCGAGCCACTGCCTGTTCACCCCGCTATCATCCAGAAGGCAAGGTCAGTACAGGTGCATCAAAGCTGGGACCGAGACTGAGAAACCGCTTCTATCTCAAGGCCATCAGACTGTTAATCACTAACATTGAGTGGCTTCTGCCAACATACTGAACATCTCTAGCCACTTTAATAATGAAAAATTAGATGTAATAAATGTATCACTAGCCACTTTATATAACGTTTACATACCCTACATTACTCATCTCATATGTATATACTGTACTCTATACCATCTACTGCATCTTGCCTATGCTGTTCGGCCATCGCTCATCCATATATTTTTATGTACATATTCGTATTCATTCCTTTACACTTGTGTTTAAGGTAGTTCTTGTGAAATTGTTAGATTACTTGTTAGATATTACTGCATGGTCGGAACTAGAAGCACAAGCATTTCACGACACTTGCATTAACATCTGCTAACCATGTGTATGTGACAAATAACATTTGATTTGATTAAACAGAACAGGTACTAGCCTACACCACCAGATAAAGATGGCTCCTTTAAAATGCATGATGAGCCTGCATGAGAGGTGTGTGTCAGGTATGTGGATAATCTGAGCTCAGTGCTCACTTCAAATTGGCAGTGGCAATAGGCCGGCCAGCCAGCACCATGCAACTCCGTGCTTAGAGCATGTAGGGTTTAAAATGTGGGATAAACATTGACACTAATGGTGCTGGTAAGAACGAAGTACCAAGAAAACTCACCAAACAGTAAGGCATTCTTTGACATATATTTTAAACTGCCATCGAGGTCAGGTCTCCCTTGTAAAACAGGTATTCTGACCGCAATTGGACTTCCTGGATAAAGGTAGACTTGGTACAGAACCATTTTATGTCTGTATTGTAGTCCCCCACTAACAAAGGTCATAACAAAAGCTGGAAGATTGTAAGCAAGACCACCTTGAAGCATGGTCTATCTAGGTTTTCAAACATGTATTGTCAAACAAGGGTAATCTAGTTGACTGTTCATCTAAAAGTATGCTATGCTATCACAACACCCTATCAGACCAAGAGTTTACCGTTCAAAATAAATGCATCCTGTCACTAAACACAGGACTGGATAAAATAGTTTTATTTATAATAGTTCCTCAGCAAAGGTATGCTTCAACTTCCAAAAATTGTTGGCAGTACTTACAACACCTGTAATATCAATAGAATCAAAAAAAAATCTAGATTCTTACACACTAATTATCTGTAAAATAAAAAATTTCAATGACAAACATTACCAGGACAGACAAATATTTTGAGGGGTTTTTCTTTGTAGAATGGACAACATTTCCAAGTATACAGTAATATGCACTACACTGATATGGCCTTTTCCTTTAATACAAATAAAAAGGTTACTACCTTTTAACTGCATTGTGTAACATTAAGTATTTATCCATTTCGGAAAAAATAAAAACGTAATCTCCATTTTCTTGAGAATAACAAAATAAAAACATTGCTGAACCTGTGAGGTGAGAATATATTAAATGATGCCAACACTGATGAAGGATGAACAATCTCCATTGACAAGTGGTAAAGTTGAACAAAAATGTACAATATGGAATAAGAAATCAATTTCAACATATCACTTTGAAATATGTGTATTCAAATCCCTATATTTAAAGACTTCAGCCATCCACCTTGATTCCGGAAGATTGCATTAGATACATTTTCTTTCAAAGCAACTTCGCATCCTTTTGTGGAAAAGTACAAATATTAAAAAGGTAAACTATTCCTACGGACATTTTCTCAAAGGTCTGTCTGTGTAAGTCTCAACTCTTCGAACAGGTTCATTGAGGTGATTCAAAACGAGAGATGGGAGTATTTGTTGTAGCTAGACTAAAGCTGTTCACCTGCTCACCTTCATATCCGATTCTGAAAACAATGATGTTTTAAAAGCATCAAGTCCTTCAAACTGCAGAGCTGTCTCACTTTGGGGGTGTTGGTGCACCATGAGGCGTGACAATACACTGGCAAAGGAGGATAAAGGTTGAAGAGTTGTATATACACTGCATTCGGAAAGTATTCAGACCCCACAACTTTTTTCACATTGTTACATTCTTATTCTGAAATGGATAGAGATATTTCCTCAATCTACACACAATAACCCATAATGACAAAGACACACCTGTCTATATAAGGTCCCACAGTTGACAGTGCATGTCAGAGCAAAAACCAAGCCATGAGGTCAAAGGGGCAGCAGGGAGCCTAGTGGTTAGAGCGTTGGGCCAGTAACCGAAAGATTTCTAGATCGAATCCTCAAGCTGACAAGGTAAAAATCTGTCATTCTGCCCCTGAACAAGTCAGTTAACCCACTGTTAACCGTCATTGTAAATAAATAATGATGGTCACTCTGACAGAGCGCCAGAGTTAATCTGTGGAGATATGAGAACCTTCCAGAAGGACAACCATCTCTGCAACACTCCACCAATCAGGCCTTAATGGTAGTGGCCAGACATAAGCCACTCCTCAGTAAAAGGCACATGACAGCCCGCTTGGAGTTTGCCAAACGGCACCTAAAGGACTCTCAGACCATGTAGAAACAAGATTCACCTGTCTGATGAAACCAAGATTCAACTCTTTGGCCTGAATGCCAGGTGTCACATCTGGAGGAGACCTGGTACCATACCTACGGTGAAGCATGGTGGTGGCAGCATCATGCTGCATGGATGTTTTTCATCGGCAGGGACTGGTAGACTAGTCACGATCGAGGGAAAGATGAACGGAGCAAAGTACAGAGATCCTTGATGAAAACCTGCTCAGGACCTCAGACTGGGGTGACAGCTTACCTTCCTACAGGACAAAGACACTAAGCACACAGCCAAGACAATGCACTAGTGACTTCAGGACAAGTCTCTGAATATCCTTGAATGGCCCAGCCAGAGCCCAGACTTGAACCCAATCAAACATCTCTGGAGACCTGAAAATAGCTATGCAGTGATGTTCCAAATCCAACCTGACAGAGCTTGAGAGGATCTGCAGGAAAGAATGGGAGAAACTCCACAAATACAGGTGTGCCAAACTTCATCATACCCAAGACTCGAGGCTGTAATCGCTACCAAAGGTGCTTCAACAAAGTACTGGGTCTGAATACTTGTGTAAATGTGATACGTTTATTTTTAATGAATGTGCAACAATGTCTTTAAAAAAAACAGTTTTTGCTTTGTCATTATGGGGTAATGCGCATACATTTAAAAAACATTTGAATCCATTTTAGAATAAGGCTGTAACGTAACAAAATGTTGGAAAAGCCACGATCGCACCTTTCTCACATGGTCTCCCCTCTGTCTCCTGGACTGGCATGAGAAGAATGGAAACAGACTGAACATGAGGGGGCTGGTGGATAAGAGTCTCTCTGGTGATAACACTGTGGATGGAGTCTAGATGGGCTCCACACGCAGCTTCTTTCTATTGGCCGGCTCCTCTGTCTCTGATTCAGAACTGGAGTCGGAGCCTCCGTCGAAGGCAGACACTGTGCTCCCCTTGGGGTTGGTGTACCAGCTGCTGTCAGAGGAAGAGTAGTTGGCCTGGAGAGTAGTGTTCCCTTTGGCCTTCTCCAGTGCACGGACTAAAATCAACCAGAGAAACACAGAACAATAGGATAAGTATAAGTCTCTCCCTTCTCCACCGTGAAACATTGTTCACTGGGATAATGCAATAAAGGCCATCAGAAGCTGAGCGTAAGTAGTGCAAGTATGGTTCTGATCAGTAGTGCCCATGACCAAGACACACCATGACTCACCCTCCTGCACCTGCAGTTGTCCCTGGGCATTGAGCCCACACTCACCCTGCTGCTCTAGCATTGCATTCTGCTTCTTCAGGTCGTCAATGTCCTGCTGGTGTGTGTGGTTTTTTCGTCTCATGTACTGGATGTAGTCTGTGGCTTTGTCTAGGATCTGAGCTCGGGAAGCCTGTTTGACAGATTGCTGTCAGCAGCAAATTAAAAACTCAGCCATGAGGCAATGTTTCATTTGTCCTTATCAGAGCATTACAGATGACACACACACTGCTGGCCTAGTTATTCAAGATTAGGCTAAATACCATTAGCTTATTGGAACCAAGTATCATTCCAAGCTGATTATTAACTCATTAATGAAAAATAAACCATTCAAAATAATGGGTGAGGCTTATTTGATCACCATTGCTACAGTAGTACATTTAGCATTAATACATTTGGACATTCATTAAACTACTAACTTTATATTGCATTTATTCTACAGTCTGACAGAGCTGGATAGTAGAAAATACGGATTACTAACTTCACTAACCTTCTCCCCTTGTAACACAGGCACAGAGTCCCGTAAACTGCTGAAGCTGTCTTTAATGTGGTCCCTACGTTTGCGCTCCAGCGCATTGTGATGTGCTCGTTTGTCAGCCTGCAAAGAGAGATTCACAGAGGAATAAATGTCAACCCAAACTAGCAATAAGCCTAATCGGTGGCAAAATGTTAAAGCAAACATTTGAAAGTTGGCTTCTTCCTCCAATGTTGAATTTTTTTTTTTTTAAACATAGGCTGTCCATTTTAATTCCCATTAGAATCTGAACTCAATGGTTTAACACATTAGCCATGAGTTGATCCTAGTGACAGTAAGGATAAATATAGACTGATGCACGATTTAAAGGGATATTTCACCCAAACTACAAAATTACATTGGTTTCCTTACCCTGTAAGCAGTCTATAGACAAGGTATTGGTGGCACAAATCCCATTAAAGTCATGGGATCAATATTAGCATTTTTTTTAACACATGTTCAAAACATCTAAGTGACTTGAGCTTCACAATACTTGGAACCACCAAGACTCTTCCTAGAGCTGGCCGCCTGGCCAAACTGAGCAAATCGGGGGAGACGGGCCTTGGTCAGGTAGGTGACCAAGAACCCGATGGTCACTCTGACAGCTGCAAAGTTCCTCTGTGGAGATGGGTGAACCTTCCAGAAGGACAACCATCTCTGCAGCACTCCACCAATAAGGCCTTAATGGTAGACTGGCCAGACGGAAGCCACTCCTCAGTAAAAAGGCACATGACAGCTCAATTGGAGTTTGCTAAAAAAAAAGGCACCTAAAGGATTCTCAGACCATGAGAAACAAGATTCTCTGGTCTGATGAAACCAAGATTGAACTCTTTTTCCTGAATGCCAAGCATCACATCTGGAGGAAACCTGGACCTATCCCTACGGTGAAGCATGGTGGTGGCAGCATCATGCTGTGGGATGTTTTTCAGCAGCAGGGACTGGGAGACTAGTCACGATTGAGGGAAAGATGAACGGAGCAAAGTACAGAGAGCCTTGATGAAAACCTGCTCCAGAGTGCTCAGGACCTCAGACTGGGGTGAAGGTTCAGCTTCCAACAGGACAATGACCCTAAGAACACAGCCAAGACAACACAGTAGTGGCATTGGGACAAGTCTCAATGTATTTGAGTGGCCCAGCCAGAGGCCGGACTTGAACCCGATCGAACATCTCTGGAAAGACCTGAAAATAGCTTTGCAGCGATGCAATTTCCATTTGTTCTTATTTTATTAATTTGCTACTTTTTCTAAACCTGTTTCTGCTTTGTCATGATGGGGTATTGTATGTAGATTGCTGATGAAAAAAACAATGTAATACATTTTAGAACAAGGGGTCTGAATACTTTCCAAAAGCACTGTATGTTTCTTTCTGGGCTTTAACAGAAACAAACAGCCGCAAATGCAATAACTGCATTGTCTTTTCACCTATTGATGAAGTGTGAACAACCTGTCAAAAGACTAAATCAATGTGTAATTGTGATGGGAAGGACAATGTATATTATTCCCTCTCATGGGGTGCATAGTACCATCCAAAATGACATGACTTTTGAATGGCATCCTCTGCATAGCGTGATACTAGTTTGATACGGAATTTACACATCAGACATGTTTATGTTAAGTCGCAAGGTTTACAAGTTTCTTGCAAGAAAACAAACTAAAGGAATGGGTAATTTCATACTGCTAGGTAGCTAAATTCAGGATGTGTTCAGGCATTATATGATGGAATTACCCTTTCATAAGCCTCATGTAGCTAGCTAAAATTACATCTAAAAGAGAAAAGTATACCTAGCTAGCTAACTTCGGAGAAATGGCACTGCCCTTGTACGCTTCTCTGCATGAGCTAAGCTGACCTCGCAACCGTGATGGTGGGGTAATATTAACCTTTAGCACCCATTGACACATTCATAGACACTAAAACTACCTATAGCACACATTGATAATAGTATCTTCTGGGCAGGGGAGTTTTGTTAAGAGTCTCAACACTTCTCCAGAGTGCGCAGTGGTCTAAAGCACTGCATTGCAGTGATTGAGGCATTACTACAGACCTAGGTTCAAACCCGGGCTGTGTCGCTGCTGGCCGCGACCAGGAGACCAATGAGGCAGAGCACAATTGGCCCAGCGTTGTCCAGGTTAGAGGAGCGTTTGTCCGGCAGGGATATCCATGTTCCATCGCGCTCTAGCCGGGCTCATGCACGCTGACTTCGGTTGCCAGTTGTACCGTGTTTCCTCAGACACATCGGTGCGGCTGGCTTCCGGGTTAAGCGAGCAGTGGGTCAAGAAGCAGTGCGGCTTGGCAGGTTCGTGTTTCAGAGGATGCAAGGCTCATTGGAATTGGGAGTTGCAGCGATGGGACGAGACTAACTACCAATTGGATATTTTTTATTTATTTTAACTTTATTTAACCAGGTAGGCAAGTTGAGAACAAGTTCTCATTTACAATTGCGACCTGGCCAAGATAAGGCAAAGCAGTTCGACACATTCAGTAGAAAAATAAGTCTATATACGATGTGAGCAAATGAGGTGAGATAAGGGAGGTAAAGGCAAAAAAAAGGCCATGGTGGCGAAGTAAATACAATATAGCAAGTAAAACACTGGAATGGTAGATTTGCAGTGGAAGAATGTGCAAAGTAGAAATAAAAATAATGGGGTGCAAAGTAGAAATAAAAATAATGGGGTGCAAAGGAGCAAAATAAATACAGTAGGGGAAGCAGTAGTTGTTTGAGCTAAACTATAGATGGGCTATGTACAGGTGCAGTGATATGTGAGCTGCTCTGACAGCTGGTGCTTAAAGCTAGTGAGGGAGATAAGTGTTTCCAGTTTCAGAGATTTTTGTAGTTTGTTCCAGTCATTGGCAGCAGAGAACTGGAAGGAGAGACGGCCAAAGAAAGAATTGGTTTTGGGGGTGACCAGAGAGATATACCTGCAGGAGCGCGTGCTACGAGTGGGTGCTGTTATGGTGACCAGCGAGCTGAGATAAGTGGGGACTTTACCTAGCAGGGTCTTGTAGATGACCTGGAGCCAGTGGGTTTGGCGACGAGTATGAAGCGAGGGACAGCCCACGAGAGCGTACAGGTCGCAGTGGTGGGTAGTATATGGGGTTTTGGTGACAAAACGGATGGCACTGTGATAGACTGTATCCAATTTATTGAGTAGGGTATTGGAGGCTATTTTGTAAATGACATCGCCGAAGTCGAGGATCGGTAGGATGGTCAGTAGTTGTCCACATATTCTAAGTCAGAACGGTAGGTATTTGTAGTTGTCCACATATTCTAAGTCAGAACCGTCCAGAGTAGTGATGCTGGACGGGCGGGCAGGTGCAGGCAGCGATCTGTTGAAGAGCATGCATTTAGTTTTACTTGTATTTAAGAGCAGTTGGAGGCCACGGAAGGAGAGTTGTATGGCATTGAAGCTCGTCTGGAGGGTTGTTAACACAGTGTCCAAAGAAGGGCCGGAAGTATACAGAATTGTGTCGTGTGCGTACAGGTGGATCAGAGACTCACCAGCAGCAAGAGCGACATCATTGATGTATACAGAGAAGAGAGTCGTCCCAAGAATTGAACCGTGGCATCCCCATAGAGACTGCCAGAGGCCCGGACAACAGGCCCTCCGATTTGACACACTGAACTCTATCAGAGAAGTAGTTGGTGAACCAGGCGAGGCAATTATTTGAGAAACCAAGGCTATCGAGTCTGCCGATGAGGACATGGTGATTGACAGAGTCTAAATCCTTGGCCAGGTCAATGAATACGGCTGCACAGTGTTGTTTCTTATCGATGGCGGTTAAGATATCGTTTAGGACCTTGAGCGTGGCTGAGGTGCACCCATGACCAGCTCTGAAACCAGATTGCATAGCGGAGAAGGTGCGGTGGGATTCGAAATGGTCGGTAATCTGTTTGTTGACTTGGCTTTCGAAGACCTTAGAAAGGCAGGGTAGGATAGATATAGATCTGTAGCAGTTTGGGTCAAGAGTGTCCCCCCCTTTGAAGAGGGGGATGACCGCAGCTGCTTTCCAATCTTTGGGAATCTCAGACGACACGAAAGAGAGGCTAGTAATAGGGGTTGCAACAATTTTGGAAGATCATTTTAGAAAGAAAGGGTCCAGATTGTCTAGCCCGGATTTGTAGGGGTCGCGATTTTGCAGCTCTTTCAGAACATCAGCTGACTGGATTTGGGAGAAGGAGAAATGGGGAATGCTTGGGCGAGTTTCTGTGGGGGGTAGAGGTCGACCGATTAATCGGAATGGCCGATTAATTAGGGCCGATTTCAAGTTTTCATAACAATCAGAAATCTGTATTTTTGGACGCAGATTTTTTTTAACAACTTTATGTAACCAGGCAAGTCAGTTAACACATTTTTTTCAATGACGGCCTAGGAATGGTGGGTTAACTGCCTTGTTCAGGAGCAGAATGACAGATGTTTACCTTGTCAGCTCAGGGATTCAATCTTGCAACCTTAAGGTTAACTAGTCCAACGCTCTAACCACCTGCCTCACGAGGAGCCTGCCTGTTACGCGAATGCAGTAAGAATTTAGCTAAAAGAAAGGTTAGCAGGCAATATTAACCAGGTGAAATTGTGTCACTTCTCTTGCGTTCATTGCACGCAGAGTCAGTCAGGGTGGGCCGCATGGCTCATTGCAAACTAATTTGCCAGAATTTTACGTAATTATGACATAACATTGAAGGTTGTGCAATGTAACTGCAATATTTAGACTTAGGGATGCCATCCGTTAGATAAAATACGGAACGGTTCCGTATTTCACTGAAATAATAAACGTTTTGTTTTTCGAAATGATAGTTTCCGGATTCGACCATATCAATGACCTAAGGCTCGTATTTCTGTGTGTCATTATGTTATAATTAAGTATGATTTAGGAGAGAGATGGAAGCTATACTGTTACACTGGAAATACTAAAGTGCCTATAAGAACATCCAATAGTCAAAGGTATATGAAATACAAATCTTATAGAGAGAAATAGTCCTATAATTCCTTTAATAACTACAACCTAAAACTTCTTACCTGGGAAAATTGAAGACTCATGTTAAAAGGAACCACCAGCTTTCATATGTTCTCATGTTCTGAGCAAGGAACTTAAATGTTAGCTTTTTTACATGGCACATATTGCACTTTTACTTTCTTCTACAACACTTGGTTTTTGCATTATTTAAACCAAATTGAACATGTTTCATTCATTTGAGGCTAAATGGATTTTATTGATGTATTATATTCAGTTAAAATAAGTGTTCATTCAGTATTGCTGTAATTACAAATACATTTAATTTACATTTTTAAATTGTCAGATTAATCGGTATCGGCCTTTTTTGGTCCTCCAATAATCGGCGTTGAAAAATCATAATCGGTCGACCTCTAGTGGGGGGTACAGTGCAGTTGACCTGGGTAGGGGTAGCCAGGTGGAAAGCAGGGCCAGCCGTAGAAAATGCTTATTGAAATTCTCAATTATAGTGGATTTATCGGTGGTGACAGAGTTTCCTATCCTCAGTGCAGTGGGCAGCTGGGAGGAGGTGCTCTTATTCTCCATGGACTTTACAGTGTCCCAAAACCTTTTTGAGTTTGTGTTGCAGGAAGAAAATTTCTGCTTGAAAAAGCTAGCCTTGGCTTTTCTAACTGCCTGTGTATATTGGTTTCTGACTTCCCTGAAAAGTTGCATATCACGGGGCTGTTTGATGCTAATGCAGAACATCATAGGATGTTTTTGTGCTGGTTAAGGGCAGTCAGGTCTGGAGAGAACCAAGGGCTATATCTGTTCCTGGTTCTACATGTTTTGAATGGGGCATGCTTATTTAAGATGGTGAGGAAGGCATTTTTTTTTAAATAACCAGGCATCCTCTATTGACGGAATGAGGTCAATATCCTTCCAGGATACCCGGGCCAGGTCGATTAGAAAGGCCTGCTTGCTGAAGTATTTAAGGGAGATTGTAGGATAGCTGGGGTGTTAAGCATGTTCCAGTATTGTTTGGGTACAGGCCTGGATAGTAGGACAGAATTCTGTAGGCTAACACCGCCCCCTTTGGCAGTTCTATCTTGTCAGAAAATGTTATAGTTAGGGATGGAAATTTCAGGGTTCTTGGTGGCCTTCCTAAGCCACGATTCAGACACGGCTAGGACATCCGGGTTGGCAGAGTGTGCTTAACCTTTTGTGACTAGGGGGCAGTATTTTCATTTTTTGAAAAATAACGTTCCCGTAGTAAACAGGATATTTTGTCAGGACAAGATGCTAGAATATGCATATAATTGACAGCTTAGGATAGAAAACACTCTAAAGTTTCCAAAACTGTAAAAATATTGTCTGTGAGTATAACATAACTGATATCGCAGGCGAAAGCCTGAGAAAAATCCACTCTGGAAGCTCTGCGTTCCAATGCGTCCCTATTGAGCAGTGAATGGGCTATCAACCAGATTACTTTTTCTCCGTATTCCCCAAGGTGTCTACAGCATTGTGACGTAGTTTTACGCATTTATGTTGAAGAATACCCGTAAGCAGCTACATTGCGCAAGTGGTCACCTGATGGCTCTGAGTGATTCTCGCGTAAAATACAGAAGTAGTCATTATTCTAATCGGTCCTACTGAAAAACCAATTGTCCCGTGGATCGAATAGATATTTGAAAAACACCTTGAGGACTGATTATAAACAAGTTTTGCCATGTTTCTGTCGATATTATGGAGCTAATTTTGACTATTTTTCAGCGATTTTGTGACTGCAATTTCCCGGCGATTTCTCAGCCAAACGTGAAGAACAAACGGAACTATTTCGCCTACAAAAATTATATTTTTGGAAAAAAGGAACATTGGCTATCTAACTGGGAGTCTCGTGAGTGAAAACATCAGAAGCTCATCAAAGGTAAACGATTTAATTTGATTGCTTTTCTGATTTCCGTGACCAAGTAGCTGGACAAAATGCTATGCTAGGCTATCGATAAACTTACACAAATGCTCTAGACGCTTTGGCTGTAAAGCATATTTTTAAAATCTGAGATGACAGGGTGTGTCTCAATATATTTCACTTGTGATTTTCATGAATAGGAATATTTTCTAGGAATATTTATGTCTGTTGCGTTATGCTAATTAGTGCCAGTCGATGTTTACGCTCCCGCACCCGGGATGGGGAGTTACTAGAGGCAGTGAATAAAACAACCTTAGGGAGGAGGCTTCTAATGTTAACATGCATGAAACCAAGGCTTTTACTTAATAAATTTTTTATTTTACCTTTATTTAACTAGGCAAGTCAGTTAAGAACACATTCTTATTTTCAATGACGGCCTAGGAACAGTGGGTTAACTGCCTGTTCAAACAACAGATTTGTACCTTGTCAGCTCGGGGGTTTGAACTTGCAACCTTCCGGTTACCAGTCAAACGCTCTAACCACTAGGCTACCCTGCCACCCCTAATGACCAACGGCTCGTATTTCTGTGTTTATTATATTATAATTAAGTCTATGATTTGATAGAGCAGTCTGACTGAGGTAGGCGGCAGAAGGCTCGTAAGCATTCATTCAAACTTTACTGCGTTTGCCAGCAGCTCTTAGCAATGCTTGCTTCACAGAGCTGTTTATGACTTCAGGCCTATCGACTCCTGAGATTAGGCTGGCAATACTAAAGTGCCTATTAGAATAGTAGTCAAATGTATATGAAATAGAAAATGGTAAAGAGAGAAAAAGTCGACGCGTCATAATTCCTATAATAACTACAACCTAAAATGTCTTAACTTTTTATGACTGCAGGGGCAGTATTGAGTAGCTTGGATGAAAAGGTGCCCATTGTAAACGGCCAGCTCCTCAGTCTCAGTTGCTAATATTTGCATATTATTATTAGTATTGGATAGAAAACTCTAAAGTTTCCAAAATATTGTCTGTGAGTATAACAGAACTGATATTGCAGGCGAAAATCAAAACAGGAAGTGGCTTCTATTTTGAAAACTCCATGTTCCATAGCCTCCCTTTGCTGGATTTAAAGGGATATGAACCAGATTCCTTTTACTATCGCTTCCTCAAGGTGTCAACAGTCTCCAGACATAGTTTCAGGATTTTATTTTGAAAAATGAGCCAGAACAATAACATCCCGTCAAGTGGTCACGTGTTTTGCTCGCACAACAGAATTTGGACAGCCATTGTTTTCCCCTCTCCTACTGTGAAAGACATTTGCGGTTGATATATTATTGATTATACATTTTAAAAACATCCTGACGATTGATTATAAAAAATGTTTGACATGTTTCTGTGGACATTATGGAAACTTTTTTGTCTGCGTTTTCGTGACCGCTCTTTCCTGTGGATTTCTGAACATAACGGGGGTATTTTGGATATAAAAATCATCTTTATGGAACAAACATAACGGGGGTATTTGTTGTGTAACTGGGAGTCTCGTGAGTGAAAACATCCGAAGATCATCAAAGGTAAACGATTAATTTGATTGCTTTTCTGATTTTCGTGACCGAGCTACCTGATGCTAAGTGTACTTAATGTTTTATCGTGCGATCGATAAACTTACACAAACGCTTGGATTGCTTTCTCTGTAAAGCATAATTTCAAAATCTGACACGACAGGTGGATTAACAAAAGGCTAAACTGTGTTTTCCTATATTGCACTTGTGATTTCATGAATATAAATATTTAGAGTAATATTTATTGTATGTAGCGCTATGCTATTCAGCGGTTGTTGATGACACTTATCCCAATATCGGGATTGCAGCCATAACAAGTTAACTGGGAATATTGAAGAACTAGGAATATTGAACCACAAGCTTTCATATGTTCTCATGTTCTGAGCAAGGAACTTGAATGGCACATATTGCACTTTTACTTTCTTCTCCAACACTGTGTTTTTGCATTGTTTAAACATGTTTCATTTATTTGAGACTAAATAGATTTTATTTTTGTGTTTATTGTTCATTCAGTATTGTTGTAATGGCATTACAAATATATAAACAAAAATAATGATTAATGAATAAATAAATATAAATAAATAAAAATATATATATATATTTGTTTAAACGGCCGATTAATCTGTATCAGCTTTTTTTTGGTCCTAGAATAATCGGCATTGGCATTGGAAATCATAAACGGCCGACCTCTATTTACTACACACCTTTTGTAGGGTTAGCAGAAGGTCATATCTCCATGTTACAGTGCTCGTTAACGGAAAACAGACAGAGGCGACCTGTGTGTGCTATCTAGCATGCTTTGGACACCTGTGTGTCAGCGTAACTCGAGAAGTGTAGCAAAAGTATAGTTTTGTTGGCTTTAGGCACCCATAGCTGTATGGATGTGTGCAAAACTGCTACAGTAAGTATCCTTTTCATTTTAAGGAGTCTTTCTCGCTGGTGAAAGATAAAGGCCATATGTTTCAAAAGCCTACTCCAAGAAGATTTAAATACTGCTTGTTTTCAAATCAAACGTTATGTCAAATAAGTCCTGATGCTAGCTAGCTAGCTAGCTAGCAGTAGCCACAGCAGCCATTATGGAATGGCAGGTCGCGTTTAATGAACTGTACAAGGCCTATACCCAGAGGCTGCCTTTCTGGTTGCCTGAGATTTTATTTGGCGTCACTAAGACATGCGATGCCCAACTTCCATGAACACATCTCCAACACCACTAGGGGGGAATACAGTCCTAGACCACTGATATTCTACCAACGAGCAAGCATACAAGGCCCTCCCTCATCCACTAATCAGCAGGTAGCCTAGTGGTTAGAGCGTTGGACTAGTAACCGAAAGGTTGCAAGATCGAATCCCCGAGAATCTGTTGTTCTGCCTCTGAACAAGGCAGTTAGTTAACCTCTCTTGGGTAGGGGGCAGTATTTTGACGTCCGGATGAAAAGCGTGCCCAAAGTAAACTGCCTGTTATTCAGGCCCAGAAGCTAGGATATGTATATATCATATGGTAGATTTTGATAGAAAACACTCTTAAGTTTCTAAAACTGTTAATTATCTATGTGAGTATAACAGAACTGATATGGCAGGCAAAACCCCGAAGACAAACCATCCCCAAAAAAAGAAATTTCAGCCTACCACTATTTTCAATGGCTATCACTGAGCCAAGTCCTCCCAGACTGCAGTTCCTAGGGCTTCCACTAGATGTCAAGTCTTTAGAATTTCAGGCTGGTTTTTGGAAAAATGAGCCAGAAATTGTAGTTTTTCTAGGTGGCTCCCATTTTGGCTCTAGTGTTTCCAAGAGCGTGGTATTTTTCTCCTGTAAAGACAATAACGATTCTCCGTCTTAAATGTTATCGATTATTTACATATTAGGGTACCTAAGGTTTGATTATAAATGTTGTTTGACTTGTTTGGAAAAGTTTATTAGTAACGTTTGGGATTCATTTTGTATGCATTTTGATGGAGGGAAATTGGGTGGATTATTGACTGAAGCGTTTTTATGGATATAAAGAAAGGACATTATCGAACAAAAGGACCAACAAAAGGATCGTTTGTGATGTAACTGGGACCTTTGAGTGCCAACAGAAAAATATCATCAAAGGTAAGGGATTTTTAATATTGCTATATCTGACTTTCGTGTCGCACCTGCCTGGTTGAAATATGTTTTTCATGTGCTTGTATGCGGGGCGCTGTCCTCCTCGGATAATTGCATGGTGTGCTTTCGCCGTAAAGCCTTTTTGAAATCTGACACAGCGGCTGGATTAACAAGAAGTTAAGCTTTATTTTGATGTATTACTCGTGATTTTATGAAAAGTTCAATATTTTTAATACTGTAGTTTGAATTTCACGCTCTGCAATTCCACCAGATGTTGGCCAGGTGGGACTCCCACCTGCCAATAAGAAGTTTTTAACCCACTGTTCCTAGGCCGTCATTGAAAATAAGAATTTGTTCTTAACTGACTTGCCTAGTTAAATAAAGGTACAAAAAAAATTAAGACCTCGGTACTCTTGCTTCCTGTTTTACAAGCAGAAGCTGAGTCCGGAAGTACCCGCGATTCACTCCGTTGAGAAATGGTCTCCAGAATCAGAGGTTATGCTACAGGACTACTTTACTAGCGCTGATAGGAATATGTTTAGAGACTCCGCCAATAACATAGATGAGCTAACCACCCGCTTCATTAGAAAATGCATTGGCGATGTGGTACACACGGTGAGGGTTTGCTGCTTCCCCAATCAAAAGCCCTGGATTAACACCAAGGTTGGAGCTAAACTAAAAAGCAGGGCTACCGCACACAGAGCTATCGTAGACAACCATGATGCTACGACCGAAGACAGGAATAAGTACAAGGAGGCCCGCTATTAATGCAGCAGATTCATCAAACGAACAAAAGGACAATATAGGAATAAGGTGGACTCATATTACACAGGCTCCGACACCCGCCACATGTGAGAGGGGCTACAGTCCATTACAGATTACAAAGGAAGACCCAACCGTGATCTACCCAACGATGCCTCTCTAAAAGATTAACTCAATGCATTTTATGCACGCTTTGACCACGTTGAGTCGTGTGTGATGGCCGTCACCCACTCTGAGGACTGGGTGATCTCACGCTGAGGCCGACGTGAGAAGGGTCTTTAAATCAGGTCAACACCTGCAAAGCCCCGGGCCCCAACAATATTCCAGGGTGCATTCTCAGAGCATGTCCAGAACAGCTGGCAGGCATATTCACATTCAATTTTCAACCTCTCCTTTTCCCAGTCTGTAATCATCGCATGTTTTAAGATGACCACATTCATTCCTGTTCCTAAGAACTCAAAGGCTTCATGCCACAATGATTACTGCCCTGTAACAGTCACTTCTGTAATCATGAAGTGCTTTGAGAGGCTGGTTATGGCACACATTAACTTCACCATCCCAGCCACTCTAGACCCACTCCAATTCCAGTGTTGATCTGCTAAATTGTAATTACTTTGCTACTATGGCCTATTTATTGCCATACCTCATGCCATTTGCACACACTGTATATAGGCTTTTTTATTTTTTTATTGTGTTATTGACTGTACACTTGTTTATTCCATGTGCAACTCTGTGTTGTTGTTTCTTTCTTTCGTACTGCTTTGCTTTATCTTGGCCAGGTCTGCAACTGAATCCTGGACTTCCTGATGGGCCAACCACATGTGGTGAGGGTAGGCAACATCCCCTCAACCACACTGACCTTTCACACAGTGGCCCCACAGGTGTGTGTGCTTAGTTCCCTCCTGTACTCCCTGTTCACCCACAACTGTATGGACTTCAACGCCATTATCAAGTTCGCTGACGACACGACAGTGGCAGACCTGATCACTGGCGACAAGAGTCAGCCTACAGGAAGGAGGTCAGTGACCTGGCAGTGTGGGGTCGGAGCAACAACTTCTCCCTCAATGTCAAGAAGACCAAGGAGCTGATTGTGGACTACAGGAAATGAGGGGGAACGAGCACACCCCACCCACATCAATGGGCAGTTGTGGAGCAGGTAGAGCGCTTCAAGTTCCTTGTGTCCAAATCACTAGACTTAAAATGGTCCACACGCACAGTCACGAAGAAGGCACGACAGTGCCTGTTCCCCCTCAGGAGGCTGAAAAAGTTTGGCCCTCAGAAATGTTTTGGTTCCCTTCCCCAGATCTGTGCCTCGACGCAATCCTGTTTCGGAGCTCTACGGACAATTCCGTCGACCTCATGTCTAGGTTTTTGCTCTGACATGCACTGTCAACTGTGGGACCTTATATAGACAGGTGTGTGCCTTTCCAAATCATGTCCAATCAATTTAATTTACCACAGGTGGACTCAAATCAAAGTTGTAGAAACATCTCCAGGATGATCCATGGAAACAGGATGTACCTGAGCTCAATTTCGAGTCTCATAGCAAAGGGTCTGAATACGTATGTAAATTTGGTATCAGTTTATACATTAGCAAACATTTCTAAAAGCCCGTTTGTGCTTTGTCATTATGAGGTATTGTATGCAGATTGATGAGAAAAAAAAACATTTATCTGTTTTAAAATAAGGCTGTAACGTAACTATGTGGAAAAAGTCAAGGGGTCTGAATATTTTCAGAACACACTGCATGCTCCTTATCTCTTATGTCAGCAATAAATAATATTTCAAATAAAAAAAGACTTACTGTGGGAGTTTTGTACAGATCTATATGCTGTGTGTGCCTCCAGTTGACAAACTACACTTTCTCCCACGGTGTACAAACAGGTCAGTGGAGGCTGCTCGGCGGAGAACGGCTCCTAATAATGGCTGGAACGGAGTAAATGGAATTGCATCAAACCACGTGTTTGATGTATTTGTTACCATTCCACTCGCGACAGTACCACGAGCCCATCCTCCCCAATTCAGGTGCCACCAACCTCCTGTGACAGGTGTTCAGCGGATGCTAGATTGATAATTAGCACAGATTGTTCGAGAACACATTTCTTTCCTCGAGGCAAGCAGAAGTTGGTAGCCAAAGTCTACACCCTCCTCGTCTGCGATTGGTCAACAGTAGGGATCCTACAATGACGTGCATGTTGTCATTCAAGGAGAGAAGACTCGTCCTCATTCGCTTTTTTTCTCTCGTCCTAAAGATGGCGGCAGGGACTCTGTACACATATCCACAAAACTGGAGAGCCTCCAAGGCTCAGATTGCAGCCCAGTACAGCGGTGCCTGCCTCAAGGTGGCCAGCAGCGCCCCTGCCTTCACTTTCGGGCAGACGAACCGTACCCCCGCCTTCCTCAACAACTTCCCCTTGGGCAAGGTTCCAGCTTTTCAGGGCGATGACGGCTTCTGCCTATTCGAGCGTAATGCCATTGCTCACTACCTGAGCAATGAGGCCCTGCGTGGCAGCAGTCCCCAGGCCCAGGTGCTTCAGTGAGTAAGCTTTGCTGATGCTGAAATCATCCCTCCAGCCTCTGCGTGGGTCTTCCCAACCTTGGGAATCATGCAGTTCAACAAGCAGGCAACAGAGCAAGCCAAGGAGGAGGTGAAGAAGGTTCTGTCTGTCCTCAACCATCACCTCAACACCAGGACCTTCCTGGTTGGAGAGCCAGTCAGCCTAGCTGATATCAGCGTGGCCTGTAGCATGATCTGGCTCTTTAAACAGGTCCTTGAGCCTTCCTTCCGCCAACCTTTCCCCAACGTGACCCGTTGGTTCCAGACCTGCGTCAACCAGCCCCAGTTCAAGACCGTGCTCGGAGAGGTCAAGCTCTGGCACAAGATGGCTCAGTTTGATCCCAATAAGTTCTCTGACATGCAGCCCAAGAAGGACAGCCTTCCCAAGAAAGACGCCCCTCCCAAGAAAGAGAAGGCTGGAAAGGAGGCAGGCAAACCTCAGGAGAAGAAGGATAAGAAGAAGAAGGAAGAGAAGGAAGCTGCCCCTGCTGAGGAGGAAATGGACGAGTGTGAAGCAGCTCTGGCTTCAGAACCCAAAACAACGGACCCTTTCGCTCACCTACCAAAGAGTGTGTTTGTCATGGACGAGTTCAAGAGGAAGTACTTTAACGAGGACACGCTGACTGTAGCCGTGCCCCACTTCTGCGAACACTTTGACAAGGAGGGCTACTCCATCTGGTACGGCGAGTACAAATACCCAGAGGAGCTTACCATGACCTTCATGAGCTGCAACCTCATCATGGGAATGTTCCAGCGACTTGACAAACTCCGCAAGCGTGATCCTGTTCGGCGGGAACAACGACAGTAGCATTTCTGGAATCTGGATCTTCAGAGGACAGGACTTAGCTTTCACTCTGTCTGATGACTGGCAGATTGATTACGAGTCGTACACCTGGCGCAAACTGGACACCGACAGCGGCGAAACCAAGACCATGGTCAAGGAGTACTTTGCTTGGGAGGGAGAGTTCAAACACGTGGGAAAACCCTTTAACCAGGGCAAGATCTTCAAGTGAGCAGCGGAGGATGATGGCACCATGACCCCTATACGTCCGCCATTATACATCAACACCTTAACCTAAGGACATTCAAACACCTTGTGCTTGGACCTTCTCAAACTGATCTTCAGTTGGAGTGGATTGTGTCTCAATGGTCCTAACAGAAGCGGTTGTTTTGAGTTGACAAATAAACATGTTTTCCACAATGCAAAAAAAAATAAAAAGACTTGTCCTCATTCACGTTTTTTAACTTCAAACATCCTAGTCAGAAGCAAAATTGCGCAACTATCATCTCCGCTACAAAAATGTCAAAATTAATCACAGATATCTTGATGTAATGGACAAACAGTACTATTGCCGGTTTTTTTCTCACGAAGGTTTTAAGGGAGTATATGCCAGCCGAACGGAAGCATGCTGACGCCTTTACACACAGGTGTTCGGACCATAGCGAATTAGCACAGGTGGTGCCTCTGTCAACAAGCGTTGTTCGTGAAGATAGTGTGTGGCAGTGTGGGAACGCTAACCCTATAAAAAGGTGTGTATCAATTGAACATATTGTATTACATTTATTTTTCACTAATATGAAATACAAGCTCCGTATCCTTCCAAAACTCGACTGCAAGTGATGCGTGTTAATGTTGAGACTAAGTGTCAGGGCTCTTAACTCCCCGTACAAAATACGCCTTCGTCCAATGATGTGTAATGTAATGGGACAGCGTCATGAGCTAATCCCATTCCTGCATTGAGGTACGTTTTCAGACCCATATCTGGAACCAGCTCCAGGTGTCTTAATGTAACCATTTTTGCGTTCCGACACCAGTGCATCTCAGCATAATTTTGGGGTGATCTACTTTCAAGATAAACAACCCCAGTGCAGAGCAGTGTAATGATGGGGTTATCATCTTACAATATATACAAATGATGCAGATGGATTTTGCGTCGCAGGCATCGCTGTTTGTTGATGCCCAAGGGTCTAGCCAGGTAGCAAGCGATTTTCATTCAGTTAACCACTTCAACTAGAACAGGCAAGCTCCGTGTTGGCTAACGCTTGCTAACTACATTCTTCTAAAACCGGTAAGTCAAACGTTTGAATGTTTTAGCTAACTGGGTTTGCAGGTAACTGGGTAAAATATTTCTGATCTGCCAGTTCAGCTACACTAGCTAGCTAGTATACATTTCCCTCAAAGGCTCGAGCGAGCACATTAACTTACGTCACTGTCAACGTCGATATCTTCGTTGTCGCTCATTCTTCGGTGAAATGTATGAGGGGGGGGGGGGGTGTTAAAAACAAAGCGAGGTAGCAACCAAAATGAAATCAAGAACGGAGCAACTCCTACAGCAGGGACAAGACGATCAACGGATTCTCTCCACGTGATTCGCCTACACATGGACACAACAGCCTGTAAAGCGCATGTGCGAAGACGAAATGTTGTATGGGTATTGGTGTCCTTGACTCATACCCTGACTCATTAAACGCGTACCATTGTCACCATTTTGTAATTGGACTGTATTATTCCTGACAAAGTTTTAAAATACCATTACAATATCTGCTTTATAATTTTACCGTACACCTTGTGGTGAATAGGCAACTGATCCTAATTCAGTGACTTCTACAGATGCATAGAAAGACAGACAGATTCTGATCAGTAAATTCACATTGATAAATTGTGTTAATTTATTACCCTTGATTAAGGAGGGATTCTGATGGAATTATCAAACTATGTACAGATGAGAACACACAGTAATATCACAGATGAAAGGGGGAAACCTAACAATATATTTGGTCATATCATCATAGCTGTCTTTACCTGTTTATTATTCAGAATTAGGTGTAGGTATGTACAATCTATATTTTTCCTGTTTAAGCATGCATGGTTACCATTCTTGTTTGCAGACGTCATTGATCACAAGAATAATAGAGGGGTATAGGCAGGTGGCGATGATAACCAGGCATCTCCTTCTGCAGCCTGTGATTATAAGCCAGATGGCAGCTCAGCTTCAGCAGCCCTCCCCCACTCTGAGCATACACTTCTCTCCATAGGACCTGCATATAGCCATTGTTTCCCTACCAGCACCTGAAAATGTCCCTGGCTGCAGTCTGATGGTATTCAACATTGGCAGAACAAGTAAAACATTTTATCGTCTTACAAATGGGTATGATATTTGAAAATCAAGGAAATAACTCTGCACTTTTTAGATATATACTTTTTTGTACTTGTAGTACCCCCAAAAAAACAGGCCACCTATAGTATTCATAGTGGGATTATGTTTGGTGTTCACCTAATCAATCAGATAAGTAAACATAAATTATCCAACCATCTGACATTCTGCAATTAAGCCATATGATCCTCTGATAGTTAGTGGATGATCTTACAGTAGATATATTCTGAAAATAAACACTAAAGAGTGCTTCTTGTATTAGTTATGTTTGACACTGATTCTTTAGCAGTAAAGAGAATGACACTATCAAATGATAAACCTAAGTAAACTCGACTTGTTCATAGAACAACCAGCTCTTTCCAACGCCATATTCATCACCACCCACACCATATGCTACCCTCAACCCTCACTGTCGTTTCCATGAACAAATGGCCAACATACATCCATTGCCATCTTGCTTCCTCTCCTCCAAAGAATCCTTTGAAATGTGAAGTTATACACTGAGTATACCAAACATTAAGAACACCTTCCTAATATCGAGCCTCAATTTGTCGGGGCATGGACTCTACAAGGTTTCGAAAGCGTTCAAGATGCTGGCCCATGTTGATTCCAATGCTTCCCACAGTTGTGTCAAGTTGGCTGGATGTCCTTTGGGTGGTGGGCCGTTCTTGATACACACGGGAAACTGTTGAGCATGAAAAACACAGCAGCATTGCAGGTCTTGACACAAACGCATCTACTACCATACCCTGTGCAAAAGCACTTATATTTTCTCATGTCCATTCATCCTCTGAATGGTACACATACACAATCCATGTCTCAATTGTCTCAAGGCTTAAAAATCCTTATTTGACTGTTTCCCCCCCTTCATCTACACTGATTGAAGTGGATTTAAAAAGGGACATCAATAGGGAATCATAGCTTTCACCTGAATTCACCTGGTCAGTGGTGTGTATTTAGAGATACCAAGAGAAGCCAGCCCCCCCCCCCCCAACACACACAAAATAAAACGTAACTAAGTTATCATACGTCTCTCTGTGTTGTATAACACGACATGAAGTGAGACCTAAGACAACTACATAGCATGGCACTAACACATGACAACAACATTATAGCAATACATGGCAGAAGCACGAAACATCATACAAACATTATTAAGCACAGACAACCGCAAGAAGGTAGAGACAACAATACAACACCCGATGCAGCCACAACTGTCAGTAAGTGTACACGATTGAGTCTTTGAATGAAGAGATAAAACGGTCCAGTTTGAGAGGTTTTTTTCAGCTTGTTCCAGCAAACTGAAAGGAGGAGCAATCCAGGGATGTGTGCACTTTGGGGACCTATAACAGAATGTGACTGTTAGAATGGGTGTTGTATACGGAGGATGAGGGCTGTTGTAGATATCTCAGATGGGGGGAGTAAGGTCTAAGAGGGTTTTATAAATAACCTTCAACTGTCTTGCGACAGGTACATAGAGATGACCAGTTTACAGAGGAGTATAGAGTGCAGTGATGTGTCCTATAAGGAGCATTGGTGGCAAATCGGATGGCCGAATTTTAAAGCACATCTAGCCACTCAAGAGCACCCTTACCTGCTGATCTATAAATTACGTCTCTGTAATCTAGCATGGGTAGGATGCTCATCTGAATCAGGGTTAGTTTGGCAGCTGGGGTGAAGGAGGAGCGATTATGATAGAGGAAACCAAGTCTAGATTTAACCTGCAGCTTTGATATGTGCTGAGAGAAGGACAGTGTAGCCATAGTCCCAAGTACTTGTATGAGGTGACTACCTCAAGCTCTAAACCCTCAGAGGTAATAATCACACTGGTGGGGAGAGGGGCATTCTTCTTACCAAACCATATTACTTTTGTTTTGGAAGTGTTCAGAACAAGGTTAAGGGCAGAGAAAGCTTTTTGGACACTAAGAAAGCTTTGTTGTAGAGCGTTTAACACAATATTCAGGGAGGGGCCAGCTGAGTAAGACGGTATCATCTGCATATAAATGGATGAGTGAGCTTCCTACTGCCTGAGCTATGTGTTGTTGATCAAATCAAAATGTATTTGTCACGTGCGCCTAATACAGCAGTGAAATGCTTACTTACAGGCTCTAACCAACAGTGCTAAAAAAAGAAGTAAAAAAAGGTGTGTGTAGGTAAGTAAAGAAATAAGACAACAGTAAAAATACATTTGAAAAAAGAGTAGCAAGGCTACATACAGACACATGTTAGTCAGGCTTATTGAGGTAGTATGTACATGTAGGTATCGTTAAAGTGACGATGCATATATGATGAACAGAGAGTAGCAGAAGCGTAAAAAGAGGGGTTGGCGGGTGGTGGAACACAATGCAAATAGCCAGTTTAGCCAATGTGCGGGAGCACTGGTTGGTCGGGCCAATTTAGGTAGTATGTACATGAATGTATAGTTAAAATGACTATGCATATAAGATAAACAGAGAGTAGCAGCAGTGTAAAAGGGGTTGGCGGGGGGCACACAATGTAAATAGTCCGGGTAACCATTTGGTTACCTGTTCAGGAGTCTTATGGCTTGGGAGTAAAAACTGTTGAGAAGCCTTTTTGTCCTAGACTTGGCACTCCGGTACCGCTTGCCATGCGGGAGTAGAGAGAACAGTCTGACTGGAGTGGCTGGGGTCTGACAATTTTTAGGGCCTCCCTCTGACACTGCCTGGTGTAGACGTCCTGGATGGCAGGCAGCTTTACCCCAGTGATGTACTGGGCCATACGCAGTACCCTCTGAAGTGCCTTGCGGTCGGAGGCCGAGCAATTGCCATACCAGGCAGTGATGCAATCGATGTTGCAGCTGTAGAACCTTTTTAGGATCTCAGGACCCATGCCAAATCTTTTTAGTTTCCTGAGGGGGAATAGGCTTTGTTGTGCCCTCTTCACGACTGTCTTGGTGTGTTCGGACCAATCTAGTTTGCTGTTGATGTGGACACCAAGGAATTTGAAGCTCTTAACCTGCTCCACAGCCCCATCGATGAGAATGGGGACGTGCTCGGTGCTCCTTTTCCTGTAGTCCACAATCATCTCCTTTGTCTTGGTTACGTTGAGGGATAGGTTGTTATTCTGGCACCACCCGGCCAGGTCTCTGACCTCCTCCCTATAGGCTGTCTCGTCGTTGTCGGTGATCAGGCCTACCACTGTTGTGTCGTCTGCAAAATTAATGATGGTGTTGGAGTCGTGCTTGGCCATGCAGTCGTGGGTGAACAGGGAGTACAGGAGGGGACTGAGCACGCAACGCTGGGGAGCTCCAGTGTTGAGGATCAGCGTGGCAGATGTGTTGCTACCTACCCTCACCACCTGGGGGCGGCCTGTCAGGAAGTCCAGGATCCAGTTGCAGAGGAAGGTGTTTAGTCCCAGGATCCTAAGCTTAGTTATGAGCTTTGAGGGTACTATGGTGTTGAACGCTGAGCTGTAGTCAAGGAACAGCATTCTCACATAGGTGTTCCTTTTGTCCAGGTGGGAAAGGGCAGTGTGAAGTGCAATAGAGATTGCATCATCTGTGGATCTGTTTGGGCGGTATGCAAATTGGAGTCGGTCTAGGGGTTCTGTAACTGGAGAAGAGCGTGGGGCCTAGGATCGAGCCATGGGGCACTCCCTTGGTGACAGGCAGTGGCTGAGACAGCAGATGTTCTGATTCTATACACTGCACGCTTTGAGAGAGGTAGTTAGCAAACCAGGCTAAAGACCCCTCAGAGACTCCTTAGCCGGCCCACAAGAATTAAATGGTCTACCGCAGGGTTGGGCAATTCCAGTCCTCGAGGGCCTGATTGGTGTCACAGTTTTGCCCCAGCCCAAGCTAACACACCTGACTCCAATAATCACCTAATCATGATCAATTTAATTAATCAGCTGTGGTTGCTAGGGATGGAGACAAAGTGTGACACCAATCAGGCCCCCAAGGACTGGAGTTGCCCACCCCTACCGTATCACAAGCTTTGGCCAAGTCAATAAAAATAGCAGCACAACATTGCTTAGAATCAAGGGCAATGGTGACATCATATAGGACCTTTAAGGTTGCAGTGACACATCCATAACCTGAGCGGAAACCAGATTTCATACCAGAGAGAATACTATAGACATCAAGAAACCAAGTCAGTTGCTTATTGACAAGTTTTTCCAACACTTGATAAACCGGGCAAACTAGAAATTGGGATATAACAGTTAGGATCAGCTCGATCTCCCCCTTCAAATAATGGACACACCGTGGCTGCCTTCCAAGCAATGTTAACCTCCCCAGAGAGGAGAGACAGATTAAAAAGGTCAGAGAAAGGCTTGGCGATGATAGGGGCAGGAACCTTAAAGAAGGGTCTAAACCATCTGACCCTAATGTTTTTTGGGGTTCAAGTTTAAGGAGCTTCTTTAGCACCTCGGACTCAGTGACCGCCTGCAGGGAGAAACTTTGTAGTGGGGCAGGGGAAAAGAGGGAGTAGCGTTGGGGCTAGCCGTTTTAGAAGGGGTGGGAGATGAGGAAATGTTGGATGGGCAAGGAGGTATGGCTGAGTCAAATAGGAATCCTGACTTAATGAAGCGGTGATTTAAAGAGCTCAGCCATGTGCATCTTGTCAGTAACAACCACATTATCCACATTAAGGGACATGGGCAGCTATGAGGAGGAGGGTTTATTCTCCAGGTCTTTAACCATTTTCCAGAAGATCTTTGGGTTAGATCCAGAGAGAAAGAACTGCTCCTTAAAGTAACTAACTTTGGCCTTCCGGATAGCCTGAATGCCGGATAGCCTGAGTATGCGTGTGCCAAGCCTTTTGCCAAATGGAATTCTTGAGGTGGAGTAACTCTGACAGATCATTGTTGAACCAGGGGCTGAACCTGTTTTTAATTCTCATTTTCTTTATGGGTCGTCTTTAACAATACCACTGAAAATATTAAAAAAGAAGGTCCAACTGTCTTCGACAGAGGGGATCAAGCTGATTCTACACCATTTTACAGAGGCCAGTTCATGAAGAAGGATTGCTCAATAAAGTTTTTTCGCAAGTGTTTGACAAATCTGGACAGATCGTTTCACTGAGCAGCCATTACGAAGACATGCTGTAAAACAGTGATCACTTAGGTATCAGTCTGGTGTTTTCTGTAATGACCTATCAGGATTATAGCTTTTCTGGGTGTTTGGAGTCATACCTTGTCGGATTGGTGATAATCTGAGAGATTTAGGGAGTCCCATTGCTTTAGGACTTGGTCAGGTTGTTTAAGCATGTCCCAGTTTAGGTCACTTAGCAGGACAAATTTAGACTTAGTGTAAGGGGCCAGGAGAGATCTTAGGGCATTTAGGATACAGGCCGGCGCTAATGGTGGACGATAACCCCCAGCGACAGTCAACAAATAGCTATTTGAAAGTTTAATGCTTAAAACCAGCAAATCAAAATGTTCGAGGACAGATTTGGTGGAGACAACCGAGCACTGAAGGTGTTCCTTGGTAAAGATTGCCACTCCACCACCTTTGGAAGATCTGTCTTGCCGAAAAAAGGTAATAACCAGAAAGGTTAACATCAGTGTTCAAAACACTCTTTCTTAACCATGTCTCAGTAATGACCAACACATCTAGATTGGAGCTGTGAACCCAGTCTTTCAATGGATCGATTTTAGGTAATAAGCTTCTAGTGTTATTTGCACATATCCTGATATCATCAGCAGTAATACAATCAGGGCACAGCAGAGGACAGGGAGAGCTCTGCAGTGTTGATTTATGACATTTGAATGTGCATTAGATGGCAACAATATCATATTGTACAGCAATTTCATCAGGTAACATGAATACAAAGCCGGCGAGAGGTGGTTAGAATATGATGGGAGTCCCGAGTATGGGAACAGTCTGTCCCATGATTAGGTAAACAAGCAAGTTCATAGTCAACAAAGCACGCAGGAGTCATGAGGCAAATAGCATAAAGTACAATAAAAAAACCTAGGAAGAAACCTAGAGAGGAACCAGGCTATGTGGGGTGGCCAGTCCAGTCATCCATGAATACACACCACTGCATGAAAGACAGGAGGATGCCATTACCATTTCTCTACAAGTAGGGTGAGTCAACATGTTTTTTCTATTTGCACAAACGCGCACACACACACACAAATCAGAACCATTGACAGCCACATATTTAGCTTATTTTGATTGGACTAAACTGTTTTTGGTATCTTTTAGTTGTCACTGTACTAGACTAAGGATAGGTGATTTGATGTTGTTGAAGTTGAAATGGTGCTGGAATAGTGGAGGCAGTAACTGTTTTCTTTGCGACATGCGGTAGGTAACTCTGCGTGGTTCAAAATCAATAGTTGATTAGTAGTCCAAAAATGTCGGAAACATTAACTTGCTTGACCATGCTGTAGGTCATGTAACTGCTTGTTACATGCAATATGCTTCGTAGACGGTTTTGTGATTAAATGAAGGTGTGGTTGAATTTTTTCTACAACTGTGTCTTCTTATTGTCTCGGCCTTATGCCTATATATCATGGTTGCAAGGCATATGAACTACAATGCAATTATCATAACACATACAGAGCCTTTATAAAGTATTCACCAGAGGTGTGGACTCGAGTCACAAATATGATGACTTGCAACTCAACTTTGACTTTAACACCAATGACTCGTGACTTGACTTGGACTTGAGCCTTATGACTCGACCTGACTTGATACCCTCCCCAAGCCCAAATATAAAAAATGATGCTATTAAAAGAAGTGTGCAGAGCATCAACTCTTCATTTAACGGATTAAAGTTTGAATCGGACAGCAGCCAATCAAATTGTGCCAGCGGAGAAAAAGTTGCGCGTGGCAGTGCAGAGGAACATCGGCAGGTAAATTCAGATGGAGCCCTTGGAAAGATGATACCCAAAATTATTATTTTCTGATATAAAGACAACGCTGTATCAACAAAAAACGGATTGCAACTTGCAAAACATGCGGGAAGAAAATTACAGACGGAGGCGCAACAACTTCCAACTTTGTTCGACATTTGAAGCTGCACAAAGAACGGTAAGTCGGCTAATATAGCCGACAGCTATATATAACTATGCTAGTATAGCATGTAGGCTAACATAACTTTAAATCAATGAGCCTCCACACAGTCAGCCAGTGTGGGAATGTGATCATTGCACCAAAGATTGAGACCAGGCAAGATTGTGCTACTGCCCCGCTCAATTATTTTTTTTATATGCTTACAGATTTGAACAATACCAGATGAACAAAAGTGTCACAAGTGAACCACAACAGTCTCCAATCTCACAGTTCATGGAGACCCGTGTAGGGCATTACAGAATGAATCATCCACAGCAGAAAGCTATCAACAATGCAATACTGTCCGACCTGTTATCGATTGCAACTTGCCTCTCTCTGTCTATTGTGGAAAACAAGAGTTTTCGTCACTTCCTGTCAGTGGTTGACAGTAAGTACAGCCCAGTATGTCGTAGAACATTGACATCAAAAGTAGAGAACCTTGTTACAGAGAGACGTTCAAAACAGAAAACTCAGTTGAGCAACACAGACCATGTTTCAGTCACAGTGGAAATTTGGTCCGACTGAAAAATGAGGGGGTTCCTTGGTGTCACTGTGCACTGTCTGAAGAAAGATGGGGAGAGGATACAGTTCAAGTCCAATCACTTGGCCTGTGACCACTTCAAAGGCCCACACACGGCCGAAAGAATCTGTGAGCAATTTGAGGCCATATGTGGTGAGTACAGCATTAAAGATAAATTGGACTATATCATTAGTGACAATACTGCCAACATGAGAAAAGCATTCATGGTGTGTTTCCCCATTGAACAAGAAGATGAAGTACATGACGAAGATCACCTTGATGACCCAGAGCTCTGAAATGACCTAACCCTGGAAGACCAGCAAACAGTGGATGCTGCTATTGCAAAAAAACAGTGCTTGCAGTGTTTTGCCCACACTCTCCAGCTGGTGGTGGGAGATGGCTTGAAAGAAACAAAAGTGATGACTCCTTCTCTTTCAAAGTTATCAGAAATTTGCTCACTGCTACATACAAGCACAACATTCAAAGAGGTGTTGAGGTGTTTGAGGCTGAATTTGGGGAAAGAGGCATCCCTGCTGCTGTCAACACAAGATGGAACTCAACACTGAGACAAGTGAAGGCCATCAAAAACTCAGTCATGTTCTAGAAAAGGCTGGGCACAAGGAGTTGTTGTTCACAGTACGGGAGTGGAATAAGTTGAAGGAGTTGGTGGACATCCTGAAGCCATTTGGAGAAGCAACAGATATGACTCAGGGGGAGAAGATAGTCACAATCAGTTCTGTTGTTCCCTCTGTCCTGTCCCTGAATCACCACCTGGAGCAGCGGATGCCTCAAGTCCATTTCCTGAACGGCCTAGTCAGAAGTCTCCAGGCATCCCTGAACAAAAGATTTCTTGGAATCTTAATCAATGTGAAAATGGCCAGGACACAAGATGGAATCACTGCCCCCTTTTCAGATCCAGTATACCTCAAAGGAGCTGCTTGGATCCGGCTTTTTCTCTGATGTGGGAGGAGCACCTTGTGCTGGTCAAGGAGGAGGTGGCATAAAGAGTGAAAGGTAAATATTATTGAGTTTAATGTAACTTTTTCACCATAATTTAATCCAATTGACTGCAACAATAATACTTTTTCAGTTTAACCCACTGCATCACATATACACTAATACCAGCCTTTTTGTTTCTGCTATGCTTTTACATGTTTTGCCAGAACTGATTCTGCAAGATGCTACAGGGACTGAGCAAGCTGTGCCTCTTGTTGATGAGGAAGAGCGAGAGGACCATAGTCTTGGACAAGAAGGGCTGTTTGCAGCATACTGTAAGAGGCTGAAGAAAGCTGTTGGGACCACTACAGCTAAGTCACTACCTTGACATATGCGAAGGACAGAATGCCCTCTTGTTCTGGGCAATGAACAGGAAGGCTCTTCCTTCACTCTCCCGAGTGGCCATCAGGGTCTTGGCAGTGTCTGCCTCCAGTGCTCTGGTCGAGCGTGTCTTCAGCCATGGTGGCATCATCATTTGAGCCCTCATCGTGCACAAATGAGTGCCAGACTTTTATTGAATTTGGTCTTTTGCAAATGCAATGCATCATAGGGCCCTGAGATAAGAGGAAAAAATGAAACTGTTTATGCATTACACACACACACGCAGTCTCCATGTTCAGGTTTTATCTCCCATCTTTGGGATCTGTATTTTTTTTATCAGACATTCAGTGTTCAAATTGTAGGCCTACTTGAAGTTCAGTATCAGTTGTTTTGATGTACCTTTTAATAAACTATTGTAACTTTATGGCAGGATTGTTTTAGGTGTCTAGAGTATATATATATATATATATGAGAGAAACAAACAAACAATGACTTGGTCCTACCTCTGCTATTCACACCCCTTGACTATTTCCACATTTAGTTGTCTTACAGCCTGCATTTACAAGGGCTTACATTTAGATTTGTTTGGTCACTGGCCTACACACAATACTCCATAATGTCAAAGTGGAATTATGTTTTTTGAAATTTTTACAAATGAATTAAAAATTAAAAGCTGAAATGTCTTGAGTCAATAAGTATTCAACCCCTTTCTTATGACAAGCCTAAATAAGTTCAGGACTAAAAATGTGCTTAACAATAATAAGTTGCATGGACTCACTGTGTGCAATAATAGCATTTAACATGATTTTTGAATGACTACCTCATCTCTGTACCCCACACATACAATGATCTGTAAGGTCCCTCACTCGAGCAGTGACTTTCAAACAGATTCAACCACAAAGACCAGGGAGCTTTTCCAATGCTTAGATGGGTAAAAAATAAAAAACTCAGACATTGAATAATATCCCTTTTGAGTATGGTGAAGTTATAAATTACACTTTGGCTGGTGTATCAATACATCCAGTCACTGCAAAGATACAGGCGTCCTTCCTAACTCAGTTGCCGAAGAGGAAAGAAACTGCTCAGGGATTTCACCATGAGCAGTTTGGAGTTGGTTACCAAAAAGACAGGGAATGTTCCTGAGTGGCCGAGTTAGTTTTGACTTAAATCTGCTTGAAAATCTATTGCAAGACTTGAAAATGGTTGTATATCAATGATCAACAATCAATTTGACAGAGCTTGAAGTATTTTGAAAATAATAATTTGCAAATGTTGCACAATCCAGGTGTGGAAAGCTCTTAGAGACTTAGCCAGAAATACTCACAGCTGTTATCGCTGCCAAAGGTGATTCTAATATGTATTGACTCAGGGTTGTGAAATACTTATGCAAATGAGATATTTCCATACTTAATTTTCAATACATTTGTACAAATTTCTAAAAACATGTTTTCACTGTCATTATGGGGTATTGTGTGTAGATGGTTGAGGGAAAAAAAATATTTGATCCATTTTGAATTCAGGCTGTAACACAACAAACTGTGGAATAAGTCAAGGGGTATGAATACTTTCTGAATACACTGTAGGTTGTAATATGGCTTTTTCCTGGCTTGGCTTCCCCAGTGATTTTCCCCACACACTGCTACCTTCTATGTCATGGAAAGAATGTTCCTAATATTTTGTATACTCCGTGTATATCGACTACATTTCATAGTAATTTATTTATACATTTAAGCAGGAGCTTTCTCAAATAGCTACGATTTGCTAAAGAACTGCAATTGCAACACGTAGCTCACTTGATGTGGTAAAATGCATTCTTGTGAACTGCCTGCCTGCATCAGCTGACCTGCAGGATGATTTGGCCAGGTGTACAGTTGCAACCTGGTCTCAGAGCATTTTGTATTATTCTGTATTGTGGCAGACCAGGGGGTTTGGTCAAGACGTTTACCCATATCAGACACGGACAGAGAAAGATTAGCTCAGTTTCAAGGGTGTTTTATTTAAATGATAGATAAAAAAGAAAAGGATAGGTCTCCCCTATGAGACCCTCTCCGGGATGCCGTCTTCTGGTATTCTGGGTCTGGTTGTATCCTGTCGGGCACAAAACTGAACTCCCTCTTCTTACTTCTGCAACCGTCAACAATACCACGGGAGTCCTTTCTTCTCCCATTCCTCCTGTGTGCTGCCCTTCTGACAGCTTTATGGGCCTTGCACAGCTGGTGAGCAATCCGCCCTTGATTACTCACCAGCTCCCAATCAGCCCCAATTAGTTATGGCTGGAGAGCCCGTCGAGACCTGGCACGTCCAACAGATTGAGCCATCGCCTCGTGATGTATACTCCATCTGTTACCAGGCCTCGGCGAGTCTCCCCCTGGTGGCTGACCTGCTGTACACCACAGTATGTAAATCCAAGGTACTGCGTTTAGTATGATATCTTCTTGCTCCTACTTGAGACGCAGATGTCTCAAGTAGACACCTGGAAATGCAAATGCGCTACGCTAAATGCTAAATGTACTCGTTAAAACTCAAACCTTCATCAAAATTCACATGCAGGGTATTGAATTAAAGCTACACTCGTTGTGAACCTAGCCAACAAGTCAGATTTTTAAAATGCTTTTCGGCGAAAGCATGATAAGCTATTATCTGATAGCATGCAACACCTCAAAATGCCTGAATGCGATGTAAATAAAGATATAGCTTAGCCGGCGCTACACAAAACGCAGAAATAAAATATAAAACATTCATTACCTTTGACGAGCTTCTTTCTTGGCACTCCTATATGCCCCATAAACATCACTATTGGGTCTTTTTTTCGTTTAAATCGGTCCATATATACCCAAAATAGCTTTCTATGGAAGCTGTGTCATTCAGAAAAAAACATTGTTTTTAAACGCTGCGTCATTTTTAAAAATTAAAAAGTCGATGATAAACTTTCACAAAACACTTCGAAATACTTTTGTAATCCAACTTTAGGTATTAGTAAACGTTTATAATCTATCAAAATGATTACAGGGCGATGTATATTCAATAGCTCCTCGTTTTCAAATCAATGGCTGCCAATGTGCACATTCAAAACATCCTGGTGGAGACCGGAAGAAATGGAATCCAGTTAGTTGGATTTACAAAGAAAAAAGTCCCTTGAAAATGACGACAATGGCAACATCGTGTGGAATCTGTAGGAATTGAAGGTCGATAATTAATTTTGTGCCCTTTTAACAACACATGAAAGTGACGCATGGAAATAATTTTTAGCTTTCAGAGAGCAGTTTTTCTTGCGCTTTTCAATGAAACACACGATCTGTTATAGTCACAGCCGTGATTTAACCAGTTTTAACTTCAGAGTGTTTTCTATCTACACATACTAATCATATGCATATACTATATTTCTGGCATGAGTAGCAGGACGCTGAAAAGTTGCGCGATTTTTAACAGAATGTTCGAAAAAGGAGGGGGAAGACTTAATATGTATTAATTTGTGGTCCATCACCCATTTCTTGTGATATATTACTATTTACAATTCGTATTACATGTTACGAATTTACAAAACATATATGTTAGAATTCTTATCTAGGTGGCTAATGTTAGCTAGCTGGCTAACGTTTTCGAGGCACAACATTACTGAACATGACGAGCCAATGTAAACTGAGATTTTTGGATATAAATATTAACTTTATCGAACAACACATACATGTATTGTGTAACATGAAGTCCTATGAGTGCCATCTGATGAAGATTATCAAAGGTTAGTGATTAATTTTATCTCTATTTCTGCTTTTTGTGACTCCTCTCTTTGGCTGGAAAATGGCTGCATGTGTTTTTGTGACTAGACTCTGACCTAACATAATCATATGGTGTGCTTTTGCTGTAAAGCCTTTTTGAAATCGGACACTATGGGTAAATTAACAATAAGTTACGATTTAATTTGGTGTATTGCACTTGTGAATGTATGAAAGTTAAATATTTCAAAAAAATATTTTGAATTTCGAGCTCTGCCTTTTCAGCGGATGTTGTCGAGGGTTCCGCCGTAAGAAGTTTTTAACAAACCTCCAAACGAGCTTCAACGCCATACAACACTCCTTCCGTGGCCTCCAACTGTTCTTAAATGCTAGTCAATTTAAATGCATGCTCTTCAACCGATCGCTATCCGCCCGCCTGACTAGCATCAGTTCTGACGTTTCTGACTTAGAATATGTGGACAACTATAAATACCTAGGTGCCTGGCTAGACTGTAAACTCTCCTTCCAGACTCACATTAATCTTTTTGGGATAGAGGGCAGTATTTTCACTTTTGGATGAATAGCGTGCCCAGAGTGAACTGCCTCCTACTCTGTCCCACATGCTAATATATGCATATTATTATTAATATTGGATAGAAAACACTCTGAAGTTTCTAAAACGGTTTGAATGATGTCTGTGAGTATAACAGAACTCATATGGCAGGCGAAAACCTGAGAAAAATCCAACCAGGAAGTGGGAAATCTGAGGTTTGTAGTTTTTCAACTCAGCCCCCATTGAAGTTAGAGTGATATTAGTTACGTTTCACTTCCCAAGGCTTCCACTAGATGTCAACAGTATTTAGAACCTGTTTTGAGGATTCTACTCTAAAGGAGGGGCTCATAAGGGCTCTTTGAGTGAGTGGTCTGGCAGAGTGCCACAGCCTCGGTATGGTGGAACTGGGATTCCTGTGAGTGCATTCTGATGAAGATTATCAAAGGTAAGTGAATATTTAAAATGCTATTTCTGAGTAATGTTGACTACCCAATATGGCGGGTATCTTTTTGGCTGCTTTGTTGTCTAAAAGCTGTACTCAGATTATTGCATGGTTTGCTTTCTCCGTAAAGTTTTTTTGAATTCTGACACAGCGGTTGCATTAAGGAGAAGTGTATCTATAATTCCATGCATAACAGTTGTATCTTTTATCAATGTTTATTATGAGTATTTCTGTAAATTGATGTGGCTCTGCAAATTCGCAGGACCTGTTTTCTGGAGGCATGGATGAGTACAGAAATTAATGATAGTTATGATTTTGGAGATGCAGCCTGTTGTTGAGGATTTAGACCCCCGTACCATGTGACCATAATGCCATGTGACAGGGGGTTCTAGACAGAAAGCAAAGGGGTTCTAGAGAAGAATGTGAGGCGGGATGGGGAACGTGTGTGTGTGTGTGTGTGTGTGTGTGTGTGTAAGAGAGAGGGGAGCGACAGGGGGAGTGAGAGAGGAGAGACAAAGCGAATCAGAGAGTTGAACATCACAAGACTGTACATAATAAAGGTAAGAATATACTTTTATATGTGATGATAACTTACTTCATTAGTAATTGTATTATATTTTGGGATTGTTCTGTTCTTAATTTTTCTCTTTCATCATATGGACTATAATAACAACTAGTTGGAATACAGTGACATTTAAGTACTAGTGTGTTTAAAACAGACAGGACCTACATGAAAGTAACCTATTTACACATAAAGGAGATCTAGCTTGAGTTTTTCTGGATTACAAATTAGTAAGGGCAATAAAATAACTGTGTATGTGTATTGTGAAAACATCATGTTGGGTTCGGATGTTTTTGTTAAGAGACCATTGTTAGGTTCTAATTTTCAGAGGAAAAACTCAACGGACAATATGAAAGCTTAACCAACTTTATTTTTCCCAGAGGGTCAATACAGCTGCATTAGACAAAGACATTGTTCACACAAGCACTGATATTTAACCTGTTAAGCCTATAGAGGCGCTATTTCATTATTGGATAAAAAAACGTGCCCGTTTTAAGTGCAATATTTTGTCACGAAAAGATGCTCGACTATGCATAGAATTGATAGCTTTGGAAAGAACACAGTCTAACGTTTCCAAAACTGCAAAGATTTTATCTGTGAGTGCCACATAACTCATTCTACAGGCGAAACCAAGATGAAACGTCTAACAGGAAATGAGCAGAATCTCTGAAGCTCTGTTTTCAAATGTCTCCTTATATGGCTGTGAATGCAGCAGGAACGACCATGTGCTTTCTGTGGTTTCTTCAAGATGTCTGCAGCATTGTGACGTATTTGTAGGCATATCATTGGAAGATTGGCCATAAGAGACTACATTTTCCAGGGGTCCGCCCGGTGGCCTTTGTCTAAATCCGTGCGTAATCTCCAGTTGCGGTCATTTTGTCCTGGGATTCAGAACGAAACGCACACTTCCACGAAGGATATATCATCGAAGAGATATGTGAAAAACACCTTGAGGATTGGTTCTAAACAACGTTTGCCATGTTTCAGTAGATATTATGGAGTTAATTTGGAAAAAAGTTTGGCTTAATTGATGACTTGGACTTGATGACTTGACTTGGATTTTCGTTTTTTTTTGGTAGCCAAACGTGACGCACCAAACAGGAGCGATTTCTCCTATACAAATAATCTTTCAGGAAAAACTGAACATTTGCTATCTAACAGAGTCTCCTCATTGAAAACATCTGAAGTTCTTCAAAGGTAAATGATTTTATTTGAATGCTTTTCTGGTTTTTGTGAAAGTGTTGCATGCTAAATGCTAACGATAATGCTAACGCTAAATGCTACGCTAGCTAGCTACTGTTACACAAATGATTGTTTTCCTATGGTTGAGAAGCATATTTTGAAAATCTGAGATGACAGTGTTGTTAACAAAAGGCTAAGCTTGAGAGCTAGCATATTTATTTCATTTCATTTGCGATTTTCATGAATAGTTAACGTTGCGTAATGGTAATGAGCTTGAGTCTGTATTCACGATACCGGATCCGGGATGGGTAGATCAGAGAGGTTAGCCCTTTCTCCTAGGCTGAGTCTCCTCCTACACATCTGAACAAACATTGTATCTTTACTGCTAGGCAGGAAACTAAGTGATACGGGCCATAAACGGTTCTTTCTCCCTTAACATGATCTGACCTCGACCCCCTTCATCACTAATCCACAGCTCTCTCCCCTTATCAATACCTGCCACGTGATCACTTTCCCTGCACTCAGCACATTCCAAGCTTAATTGCACACACTATATACCTTCTGGTGTAGACCTTCTAAACCTAAGCACTCAATATTTCAAATATGCAATAATCTGAGTACAGCGCTCAGACACAAAAACAAGCCATACAGATACCCGCCATGTTGTGGAGTCAGTAAAAGTCAGAAATAGCGTTATAAATATTCACTTACCTTTGATGATCTTCATCAGAATGCACTTCGAGGAATCCCCGTTCCACAATAAATGTTTGTTTTGTTCGATAAAGTCCATAATTTCTGTCCAAATACCTCCTTTTGTTAGCGCGTTTAGATCGCAAATCCAAAATCACGAGGCGCGGGCAAGTCCAGGTGAAAGTTCAGACAAAACGGTCAAAAAGTTATATTACAGTTCGTAGAAACATGTCAAACGATGTATAGAATCAACCTTTAGGATGTTTTTAACATAAATCTTCAATAATGTTCCAACGGGAGAATTCCTTTGTCTTCAGAAATGCAATGGAACGCAGCTACCTCTCACGGGCATGCGCGTGATCAGCTCATGCCACTCTGCCAGACCTCTTACTCAATCAGCTCTCATTCTCTCCCCCTTCACAGTAGAAGCCTCAAACAAGGTTCTAAAGACTGTTGACATCTAGTGGAAGCCTTAGGAAGTGTAATATGTCCCCATAGACACAGTATATTCGATTGGCAATGAGTTGAAAAACTACAAACCTCAGATTTCCCACTTCCTTGGTTGGATTTTTCTCAGGTTTTCGCCTGCCATATGAGTTCTGTTATACTCCCAGACATCATTCAAACAGTTTTAGAAACTTCAGTGTTTTCTATCCAAATCTACTAATAATATGCATATATTAGCTTCTGTGCCTGAGTAGCAGGCAGTTTACGCTGGGCACGCTTTTCATCTGAGCGTGAAAAGGCTGCCCCCTATCCCAAACAGGTTAACACAGTGTCCAAAGAAGGGCCAGATGTATACAGAATAGTGTCGTCTGCATAGAGGTGGATCAAAGAATCACCCGCAGCAATAGCGACATCATTGACATATACAGAGAAAAGAGTCTTGAACTCTGTGGCACCCCCATAGAGACTGCCAGAGGTCCGGACAACAGGCCCTCCGATTTGACACATTGAACTCTATCTGAGAAGTAGTTGGTGTACCAGGCGAGGCAGTCATTAGAGAAACCAAGGCAATTGAGTCTGCCTGATAAGAATGTGGTGATTGACAGAGTCAAAAGCCTTGGCCAGGTCGATGAAGACGTCTGCACAGTACTGTCTTTTATCGATGGCGGTTATGATATCGTTTAGGACCTTGAGCGTGGCTGATGTGCACCCGTGTCCAGCTCAGAAACTAGATTGCATAGTGGAGAAGGTACTGTGGGATTCAAAATGGTCTGTGATCTGTTTCTTCACTTGGCTTTCGAAGACTTTAGAAAGGAAGGGCAGGATGGGTATATGGGTCTGTAACAGTTTGGGTCTAGAGTGTCTCCCACTTTGAAGAGGAATCTCAGACGATATGAAAGAGAGGTTGAACAGACTAGTAATAGGGGTTGCAACAATGGCAGTGGATAATTTTAGGAAGAGAGGGTCCAGATTGTCTAGCCCAGCTGATTTGTAGGGATCCAGATTTTGCATCTCTTTCAGAACATCAGCTGGATTTGGGTGAAGGAGAAGCAGGGGGGGGGGGCAGAGCTGTTTGCCGGGGTTGGGGTGGCCAGGTGGAAAGCATGGCCAGCCGTAAAGAAATGCTTATTGAAATTCTCGATTATCGTGGATTTATCAGTGGACAGTGTTTCCTTGTCTCAGTGCTGTGGGCAGCTTGGAGGTGGTACTCTTATTCTCCATAGACTTTACAGTGTCCCAAAACTTTTTGGAATTAGTGCTGCAGGATGCACATTTCTGTTTGTAAAAGCTAGCCTTTGATTTCCTAACTCACTGTGTGTATTGGTTCCTGTCTTCCCTGACAAGTTGCATATCGCGGGGACTATTCAATGCAAGTGCAGTATGCCACAGGGTGTTTTTGTGCTTGTCAAGGGCAGTCAAGTCTGGAGTGAACCAAGGGCTATAACTGTTCTTAATTCAACATTTTTTGAAAGGGGCATGCTTATTTAAGATGGTGAGGAAAGCACTTTTAAAGAACAACCAGGGATCCTCTACTGACGGGATGAGGTCAATATCCTTCCAGGACACGTGGGCCAGGTCGATTAGAAAGGCCTGCTCGCAGAAGTGTTTCAGGGAGTGTTTGACAGTGATGAGGGGTGGTGATTTGACCGCGGACCCATAATGGACGCAGTCAATGAGGCAGTGATTGCTGAGATCCTGGTTGAAAACAGTATTTAGAGGGCACGTTGGTCAGAATGAGGGTGCCCATGTTTATAGATTTGGGGTTGTACCTGGTAGGTTCTTTTAAAAATTTGTGTGAGATTGAGGGCATCTAGCTTAGATTGTAGGACGGCCGAGTGTTAACCTCTCTGCGCACGGAACCTGGTAGCGGGATGAAATTCGACAACATACGGTGATCGCTACATAAATAGTCATATTAAGCATTCATGAAAATACAAGCGTCTCACATGTTTCGAAAGCGTAGAATCTTGCTAATCCAACTGTGTTGTCAGATTTTAAAAAGGATTTACTGCGAAAGAATACGATGCGATTATCTGAGGATAGAGCCCCATAAAAAACAACTTTCAACCAGCACAGGTGTAACAAAATCACAAACTGCAATAAAATAAATTGTTTACCTTTGACGATCTTCCTCTGTTTGCAATCCCAATGCTCATTGTTACACAATGAATGGTCTATTGTTTGATAAAATCCATTTTTATAGCCTAACACGAAAAAAATGTTGAACCGCTTGTGTCGTGAATTCCGTCTCATTCCATTTTCGACGACACAGTCGAGGTAAACACACACACAGAACGTGACTTTTCCAGTCATGTTTGGTTTCATTGCAATCAACCGGTTTGTTTGTAACACAACCAAACCTGATGGGTCATTTCGCGGGACGTATTGACTGAAAGAAACCGATTTGAAGACAACAAGTAATGACATCATTGTGCACCAATGATTTTCCCGCTGTTTCATTGATTGACTGTATTTTAACCCAATGACCACTGATCGTCTTTAAATCTAGCTGGGTAGATAGCCAATGATCTGAGGTAAACGGCAATATGTAATGTTTATGTGTTGGAAGACCAACCCATGTAGTAAACTCCGGCGTAAAGAGGGTCATTCGCCATTGAAGATTCATACCGGAAGGAGCAACGCATGTTGCGCACAGCGCTGTTTTGGTAAAGCGTATATTCAGCTGTTTATATATCAATCAGTATGGCGACTAAGTCAGGGAAAGCTAAATCTAGATATACAGATGTACACACAATTTTAGAAGAAATTGATCGAGGACGATTCATTTAGCGATTCCCAAACGGAGGAATATATTTTGAACAGAGAGGACATCGTTTTGGACTGGTAAGTTCTTCTCATGCTAATGCCGTTGTTTGAAATTAATAATATAAAATATTATTTGTGAAATTAAATAGCCTATTTGAGGCTGTTGAGGCGAGGGCAGGCCCACAACAATGGCCAAAGTGAAATGGAGACAGTAGATACAGCTGGTCTGTTGTAATATAATAGAGACAGTAGATCTAGCTGAAATGTCATAATATAAATGAGGCAGTAGATCTAGCAGGTCATAATAATATATTCAACCTTATGTTCCCTGTACTCTATATATATCTGTTTATTATACCTGTTGATACAGGGCTCATATGTGACACTATTCTAACTGAACATTTTCTTTCACAGTGACACTGACTCCGAATGGGAGCCCCCAGTGCCAAGGTGTCCATCCCCCACTGAAGCTGGTTCATCCAGCTCCTGCCAGAAGTGGTGTTCATCTGCCCAAATGTATTTCTGCAGACATTGATGTGCTATGGCACCTGCATCAGCAGCATAATATTGTGTGTAGAGGACTGAGGGTCTTCCAAATATTGAAAGTGTTATTTTGTAAATGTATATATTTTTTTCTTCATGTTTTTTCTCCATTTTTGGGTGGGGGTTTGTTAGAATAC